>NW_026026560.1:0-575 GCF_019186545.1 Solanum stenotomum
GATAAGATACTCAACTCCGAGATTAGATTCTCAACTCAAGGATATGATATTCGACTCAAAGATATGATATTCGACTCTGGATACTCAACTTTGAATATTCAACTATAAGTGACTGAACTCATTTCAATATAAAGCAATTTAAAACAAGTGCAATATAAAGAAACAAATTGTTTAAAAACATGCTGTCAAATCTGTGTGTATGCAAGGATACAACGTAACTCTGAAATGTATATAAAAATACAATAAACTGATGTATATAAAAATATAATAACTTCTGTGGGAGTTTCTCTAACCGACAACCATCACATAAGAGCTATAGTGATGATACAACGATCTACCTCACGCTGCCAGCGCATCCTATACCCGGCCAAAGGTATAGGACCTGAACTACTAATGGATCCACTAGTCTATGTGAAAAAGGTTTATCTAAAAAGTATGACCCTTTTCTACCCATGATGGCTACATGGCTTATGGGGGCTGTGAGTTGTCTGAACTCTCCCCCATATCGGTGCTCAATACTACTCCCAAAATATACTAGCTCTTATGCTTTAAAAACATACTTTTTTTCTACTGAT
>NW_026026561.1:0-717 GCF_019186545.1 Solanum stenotomum
GACAAACTTGGTATCAGAGCATTAGGTTGAAGTGTCCTAGGATGTCTGAAAAGCCGCACTAGGTAGAGTCCTTTTCATGGATGTGTAGTGCGCACCACATCTAATGAGAGGGAGGCTACAAAGTGTCTTTAGGAAAAATCTTCATTTTCTTATTACTCTTATCGTGCGTAAGGTATGATCTAATTCCATTCTAACTCGACGTTCTACGTTTCAGATCATGCGTCCTCGTAGAGCTAATGCCAGGAATGCGAATGGAAAAAACGCAAACGCAGCTCCTCCAGTTCCAGATCAAGAAGTGTCGAATGCTGAATTCAGGAATGCCATTCAGATGTTGGCTCAGAGTGTCACTAACCAGAACAATTAGCGAGTTCAAGTTCCTGTGAAAAATGGTGGATCAACAGCAGCAAGGGTCCATGACTTTGTTAGGATGAATCCACCTGAGTTCTTAGGATCACAAACTAGTGAAGATCCCCAGAATTTCTTGGATGAGATCAAGAAGATATTTGAGGTGTGCAGGTCACTGGGAATGATCAGGTTGAGTTAGTATCTTACCAACTTAAGGATGTAGCTCATATCTGGTATACTCCGTGGAAGGAGAAAAGGGGTATAGATGCTGCTCCTATTACTTGGAAATGTTTCAGCGAAACCTTTCTGGACAGGTTTTTTCCCATAGAGTTGAGAGAAGAAAAGGCCCAGGAATTTATGAACTTGAGGCAA
>NW_026026562.1:0-218 GCF_019186545.1 Solanum stenotomum
TTTTGTATTTTTGAAATTCTGACCTCCGGGGGTCGGTATTTTTATTTNCGGTATTTTTATTTTTGTATTTTTGAAATTCTGACCTCCGGAGGTCGGTATTTTTATTTTTATAATGTTGAAATTCTGACCTTCGGAGGTCGGTATTTTTATTTTTGTATTTTTGAAATTCTGACCTCCGGATGTCGGTATATTTATTTTTGTATTTTTAAAATTCTGAC
>NW_026026563.1:0-701 GCF_019186545.1 Solanum stenotomum
ACGGGGGTGAGCACACGGCGTTTTGTAATATTTCAGTCTCCATCTGTATATATAGACTTGTCTTTTTCCTTTTGAGACAGTCCAGTCTCTGTTGTCCAGTTTTGGGACTTGTACTCATTTTGTAGTAGCTCTGTACTAGTGACTTCTAGGTTCTGGGAGGGATCTTTATTTGTATATATGTTTTTGGTTTGCTTCCACCTGTTTATATTGTAATTTGCCTACTCTTGTTTAATTTCTACCCTCAGACCCATTACTTGTTGTTCCGGGTTACGGGTTGGCTTACCTGCTGGTGGGTTATAGTAGGTGCCATCATGACTTGATAAATCGGGTCGTGACAAATTGGTATCAGAGCCCAGGTTCGTCGGTCTCACTTGTACAGAGCTAACGTATAGTAGAGTCCTGAAGATCGGTACGGAGACGTCCGTTACTTATCTTCGGGAGGCTACAGGATGTCTTTAGGAACGTGCTGCTTTTGTATCACTGTCGTGCATTGTGTGTCTTATCGATTTCTGAAAATCTTACTTGTACCACTCTTTTATAGGGATGGCTCGCACGCATGGTAGGGCCCCATCTAGGGGTAGAGGTCGACCTCGAGGTCGTGCCAGAGCTACAGCACCAGCCCAGAACCGAGAGCAAACTCTGGAGCCGGTGATAGAGCCACCGCCCGAGCCTATGGCAGCTCCAGATATACATGCGATGCT
>NW_026026564.1:0-1426 GCF_019186545.1 Solanum stenotomum
TGTTAGGGTTTAGCCCTAAGGTTTAGGCACAAGGGTTTAGGGTTTCTTTGGGTATAAGGTCAAAGTTTTTATTTAAGGGTTTTTAAGGTTTAGGGCTTAAGTTTTTGATGAATTTTTAAGGTATAGAGTTTTTTTAGGTTTAGGATTTTAAAAGGGGTTTTCAAGATTGTTATGATTTTTACTGTTTAGGGGTTCTTACGGCTTAGGGTTTCTTTGGGTTTAGGGCTTAGGATTTTAAATTTAGAGATTTTAGGGGTTAGGGATTTTAAGGGTGTTTTTAGATTTAGTATTTTTAAAGGTGTTTTTAGGCTTTAAGGTTAGATGGTGTTTCATAAGTCTTGGGGTTTCCCTAAGGTTTAGGGTTTAGTGTTTCTTAGGGTAGGGTTTCTTAGGGATTTCAGATTTCTTAGGTTTAGGCTTTTAAAGGTGTTGATATAATATTCTTATGATATGCCAACTCAAGGTTATCTTGGGGTCAGTCGTGATTCTAGGTCTCGTGGTACATCAAGTGGGTAACTTCGGGGAGTAACAAAAACAATGTATGAATAAAAGCCTCTAATTGACTAGAGATGCTGGGACATGTCCCCAGCTATCTCTAGCAAAACTAAAACTAAAATGAAAGACTGAATATAAAACATGTAAATCGTCCTCGAAAAACGAAGACTCACCATTGATATTGCTGAATACGAATCGGGACCGATCTCCGCGTGATCTTAATGTTAAGGACCTGAACCTACATCAAGAGAAGATATAGCGTAGACTATGTATCAGTAGTTGAACGATTCTGAGCATGCATGACATGATAAAGCTGAACATATATATACCACTGAATAGAGCATACTGAACAATGATATAATCTTAACATGATTAAGAAGAGTTTAGGTTTTTGGTTAAGGGTTTTTATGTAAGGGTTTAGAGCTTGAGTTTTTCTAAAAAAAAAATCAGTCAAGAGTTTTTTACAATTTAGGATTGTTAAAGATTTTTTAGGATCATTATTGTTTTTACGATATATGAGCTTTAAGGAAATAGGACTTGCGGTTTTAGATTAAGGAATTTTTTTAGGGTTTTTAAGATTTGTTTTCGGGATTTTTAGTTTTAGGGTTTTAAAGGTTTTTAGTGTTTAGTGTTTAGGTTTTAAAGGTTTTTTAGTGTTTAGCTTTTCTTAGGATTTAGGGCTTCTTAGAGTTTCATAAGGCTTAGGGTTGGCGGTTTATCCCTAAGGTTTAGGGTTTGGGTTTCTTAGGGTTTGAGTTTAACATTTAAGGTCTCCTAGGTTTTTTTTTGGGTCATTTAGGTTGTAGGGTTTAGTGTTTAGGTTTAGGGGTTTTCTATGGTTTAAGGTATTGGTATGTTAGGTTTAAGATTTTTAAGGTTTAGAGTTTTTAAAGTTTTTTTTGAAGTTTTTTAGGTTTTAGTTAATGTTAGG
>NW_026026565.1:0-1426 GCF_019186545.1 Solanum stenotomum
ACTGATTGCAGCATCAAATTTTGCTTGATGTAAATATCACGTCTCAACTTATATTGGAAGTTACAAAAAAGAAAGCGACTTACTCTATCAAACAAACCTATGCCTTAGTACTAACTATTAGATATGACAAGGAAACAAAATTTAAATGAGATTGAGAAGTAACAACCAATTAACACTTTCAAATTTACATATGTTCGAAATAGCTGATATACCAAATATTTTTGGGAAAAAGGACAAATATACCCCCGAACTATCATAAATGGTATGTCAATACCCTCCGTTATACTTTAAGGTTGTATATGCCCTTACCGTCATTCTTTTGGGTTGTATATATCCTTGAATCTAACGGATGAACACGTGGCATCATCTAAATGATTGACCCGATTTTATTTATTTTTTACCCAAAAATTAAAAATCCATCCGACCCACAACCAAAATGGGTGGTGCTAAAAACCACACTTCATTTTCATCAAAAATCATCCCTTTATTCTTCTCAACCCACCATAACCATGGAATCAAGAACTCATCTTTCAAGGAAGAAGATGACTTGTTCACTAAAACTACTATTTTCTTCACTTTCACTAACATCCCTGCAAGTTATGTGAATCTTGTGTCTTTCAATTTTTTTAAATATGTAGCTTTATGCTTGCTAAACAAAAAAAAATTAAATTCATCTTCATTTAGCACAGTAGGAATCTAGGTCATTGGGTGTTTTATACATCATCTATTTCAAAAATATTTTCAACACATTTCAATAATAACAAATCAATTTGAGCTTGAAATTTTTGATTTGATTGTAGACCCACTTTAAAGCTTGAAGTTTTGTCCATCAATGGTGGTTGTATTTTCTCAAACCCTTTCAACAATAACAAATCGATTTGAGCTTGAAATTTTCGATTTGAATGTAGACCCACTTTAAAGCTTGAAGCTTTGTCCATCAATGGTGGTAGTAGTTTCTCAACCCCTTTCAACAAATAATAAATTGATTTGAACCAAAAAAAATGAAATTGATTTCTTGATTTTGATTGAAATAATATGCTTCTAGGTTTTTGTTTGTGAGATTTGGAAAATGAATTGAAGAACACTTCTCCTTTTATTTGATTTTTAATGAAGATGAAAATCTATGTTTTTTATTTTTAGTTTTAAATGTCATGATATTTTAATTTGGGCCATGAGTGGGTAAAGTATAGAAAATGGGTGGATTTTCAATTTTTTTGGATAAATAAATAAATAAAATCGGGTCAATCATTTAGATGATGCCACGTGTTCATCCGTTAGATTCAAGGATATATACAACCCAAAAGAATGACGGTAAGGGCATATACAACCTTAAAGTATAACGGAGGGTATTGACATACCATTTATGATAGTTCGGGGGGTATATTTGTCCCTTTTCCCAATATTTTTTTACCACATTTCTACAAAG
>NW_026026566.1:0-709 GCF_019186545.1 Solanum stenotomum
TTTGTGATTGAGCTTCTTAGACACTGGACAGTACTTTGCTTTAAATACTTCTGCTAGTTGGTCCCATGTGAAAATTGAGTTATAAGAAAGCTCAGTGAACCATACTGCAGCATCGCCTGTCAGTGACAGAGGGAACACTCGTAACCCAATGACGTTCATATCCAAGTCTGGTCTACCTACACAACTTTTGCAAACCACCCTGAGCTTGGCTAAGTGAGCATGTGGATCCTCCGATGGCAATTCTGAAAATAAGCCTCTTGCTGTAAGCATCTGCATCAAACTACTAGTCACCACAAATGTATGCCCTGGAGGTAGAGGAGGTAGGACGATGGGTCCATCAGAGTCTGCTATGTCGATGTTGCCCCGATAGTTGTCATGGTGTTGTGGGCCTGGTGGACCGTGCACTCTCACTGTATCTCCCAATTGATTTTCAGCTAGACCCCGGTTTTCCCCACCAACTAATCTTGGCTGCTGTAACTCAACTGCTTCATCTAGATTTCCTCTGATAGGATGAACTGGAAGTCCTTGATTGTTCATTCTTCGCAAAGTTTTGTTCAACTCTGGATCGTACGGAGTAAGTGGTTCGCCTTGGCTCCGTGTACTTGGCATACACTAGAGTCGGAACCTGAGAGAGACAAAAACAAAGAAGAAAAAAGTAAAATTAGGAAATATTTGACTAATGTTCAATATTGTACTTAAAACTAAATCT
>NW_026026567.1:0-35870 GCF_019186545.1 Solanum stenotomum
TTGGGTGAGAGTCTGACTGGTGTTGCCTTAGAGTGGTTCATAGACAAAGAGATCTCCCACGAGCACATCTGGGATAATATGGCTCAAGATTTTGTTAGACAATTTCACTACAATGTCGATATTATGCCATATCGCAATACACTCTCTAATATGAGAAAGAAGCCAAATGAAAGCTTCAGAGAATATGCTATCAAGTGGAGAGAACAAGCAACTCGAGTCAAACCACCATTAGATGAACAAGAATTGGTTTACATCTTCATAGAGGCTCAAGATCCTGATTACTTCTACCACCTGACAGCCACAATGGGAAGACCATTTTACACAACAATCAAAATTGGAGAAATGGTCGAAAGTGGTCTCAAAACAGGAAGGATCTTGAGCCATATAGCAATCAAAGCTACCACATAGGCCATTCAGGGTGGTTCAGGCAGTTTTGGGAATCGTAAAATGAAAAAGGAAGTTTTTCGTTAGCGTACAAGTCAAGGGGTTCTCAAAGGAAGTCTGATTGTCCTTACCCGCCAATTCAGGGACAATCTATTTATCCTAAACATTACTACCCTAATGTCCTTCAATATTCAGTATCTCCATCTCCATACACAGTCTTCAATGCTCAGCCATATATGAATCCTCTCAATCGCCCATAATTTTGGGCCCCAACTCAAGCAAACCTTCAGCCACAACGGCCACCTTATCAAGTCCCTTACAAACCTCCTCCTATGAAAAATTATGCTCAAGAGAAGGGACAAAAAATGAGATTAACTCCATTGGGAGAGTCATACTCCATCTTATTTCAAAAGTTAAGGAAGATAGGAGTGATTGAGTCTATCCCACCACATCGTCTGAATCCAAATGCTCCAGGTTTCCAGGCCAATGAAAGATGTGAGTATAATTCAGGGAACCCAGGACACAACACTAATAATTGTTGGACCTTGAAAGGGGCGATAGAAAAGCTAATCGATCATGGAGTGGTCGTTGTGACGGATGATCAAAACACTCCCAAAGTAACTAATAACACACTTCCAGCTCAAAACAATTTAGTGGGTATGATCTGTAATGATCAAGAGTACAAACTCCTTGGCAAAATGGGAAAGTTGTTTAGGAAGATCAGAGAAAAAGACAAGTCGTTAAAGAATTTAGAACCAGTCGAATCTTTGAGTGTGGAAGGTGTCAATCTTGATACCAAAATTTTGTGTGTCCCGGGAGTTTCAAAGTGGATTGAAGTTCAAGCGGGTATGCCGAATTTGTATGTATCAAAAGGCTTTTCATTAACACAATAGGACCAAAGTTGCTTGGCAAAGTTAAAAGAACCTATCTATGTTAAGCCCGTCCAGCAGCTCCCGGTAACTGATTCAAAGGTTATTCCTTGGAACTATAACAAAATCATTGTGGTTTACCGAGGAAAGGAGATTGTCGAAGAGGTTGATGAAGCATGAGGGCTGACACGCTCTGGAAGATGTTATTCTCCAGAAGAGTTAATAAAAAGGAAGATAGGCCAAAATATCCAAGTACCACTGAAGAAAGCAGTTACTGAGGAAGAAGAAGAAGAGTTTCTAATAAAGATTAAGGTTTCGGATTACTCTATTGTGGAAGAATTGAAGAAAATCCCTACACAAATCTCACAGTTGTTTATACTTTTGCACTCATAAGAGTCAGATTTTGAATGAAACACATGTATCGAAGAAGACCATGGTAAATCAATTAGAAAAAATGGACAACCATATCTTTTAGTCGAACACCATCACTTTCACTGATGATGAGTTTCCCGCGGAGGGAGATGGACACAACAAAGCTTTGCATCTTATAGTGAAATGTGAAGGGCACTATGTAAAGAGGGTCGTGATAGATGGAGGATCAAGGGTTGACATATTTCCTCTCTCTACGCTGCAAAGCTTGAAAATTAACCCTGATAGAATTCGCCCCAACAATGTATTTGTTCGAGCTTATGATGGCTCAAGGCGGGATACCATTGGTGAAATCAAGTTAAACATGACAATTGGACCGGTGGACTTTATGATTGTCTTCCAAGTAATGGACATGGACACATCTTATAATTTTCTATTGGGAAGGCCATGGATCCACATGGCTCGGGCAATCCCATCAACTCTACATCAAGTTGTTAAGATTGAATACGACCATCAGGAAATCATTGTGCATAGGGAAGATGATTTACCTATTTACATAGATCCATCCATTCCATACATTGAGGCAAAAGAAGGATACGATTTCGTTGTTTACCAGTATTTTGAGGTCGTATCAGTCGATCGCTTCAAAGAAGGAGACCCCATCATCCAACCATGTCTCTCTTATTCCTCTTCAATGGTAGCAACGACAATGCTCAAATATGAGTATCAATCTAGTAAAGGTTTGGGACTATGTTCACAAGGAATCGTGGATCCTATTACACTTTTAGGAAACCAAGGTAGTTCTGGCCTTGGATGCAAACAAAGCAAGAGAAATTGAGATAAGGCTAAGAACAAAATAAAAAGGATTGATTGGGCGTTTCCACAAGCGATTCCCCATATTTCTCATTCCTTTATCAAGCCTTAGGACCAGAAATGGAAACTTCCTTTACTCATGAAGACATTGAATAAGTTAATCAGGATCTCAGTCAGTTGTTTTGTGAAGTAAACATGGTCCAAGTTGGTGAAGGTACAAGTCATGCCGATGTGCATCTTGTGGGCTTAGGTGTTGAGCTAAACAATTGGGAAGCCACTCATTTCCCCATAAGGAAGGAGTCTTGGGAGTTTGTTTTGCTACTCTTTTGTATTTTGGTGTTGTCAAGGTTGTGATCTGAATATTTGAAAATATTTTGTATTAGTGTCAACCCTTCTATCCTTTTTCAATTTCAATGAAATTCCAATTTCATAGTAAATCTTTGTCTTTCCCCTCCCCTAATTCTTATTCTCCATTTTTCAATTCTCTATATGTCGGCTTTGATAACATGATGTGCATGCGGAATTCACTCCCAGATCTCAAAGAGTTGTTTATTCTTGAATCATCGAGTCAAGAGGTTAAATATGATGAAGAAGAAGCTTTTAGGGAAATTAATAGGGAATTGGAACAGTTTGAGCACAAACCTAAGCCTAATCTTAGTGAAACTGAGGTAATCAATTTGGGAAGTAGTGGGGAAATCAAAGAAATAAAAATAAGTCTTCATGTCAAGAAGGAAATTAGGGATGCCATAATACAACTTTTTTTTTTAATACAAAGATGTGTTTTCTTGGTCTTATGATGGCATGCCAGGTTTGAGTGTTGATTTAGTGGTCCAAAAGTTGCCCACTCATCTTGATTTTCCACCCGTCTAACAGAAAATAAGAAAATTCAAATCGGACGTGAGTGAAAAAATCAAGGAAGAAATCATGAAACAACTAAATGCAACTATGATCCAAGCCATTCGTTACACTACTTGGTTGTCAATTATTGTTCTTGTGCCGAAAAAGGATGGAAAGACAAGAGTTTGTGTTGACTATCGGGATTTGAACAAAGCTAGTCCAAAAGACAACTTTCCCTTGCGCAATATCCACATTCTAGTTCATAATTGTGCCAAACACGAAATTCAATCTTTTGTAGACTGCATTGCGGGGTATCATCAAATCTTGATGGACGAAGAGGACGTTGAGAAAATTGCTTTCACAACTCCATGGGGGACCTATTGCTACAGGCTCATGTCATTCGATCTTAAAAATGATGGGACAACTTACATGAGGGCTATGACCACCATGCTTCATGACATGATGCACAAAGAAATTGAAATATACATCGATGACGTAATCATCAAGTCTAAAACACAAGTTGACCATGTGAAAGATCTGAGAAAATTCTTTGAAAGAGTGTGAAGATATGATCTCAAGCTTAATCCAGCAAAATATGCATTTGGAGTTCCATCTGGAAAACTTTTGAGTTTTATTATCAGTAGAAGGGGAATCGAATTGGCTCCTTCCAAAATAAAAGTCATTCGAGATTTGCAACCTCCGAAAAATAAGACCGAAATCATGAGTCTACTTGGGAGGTTGAACTATATCAGCAGGTTTATTGCTCAACTCACAACCACTTGTGAGCCCATTTTCAGACTTTTAAAAAAGGATGTTGTTTTTAGATGGACGGAGGATTGTCAACAAGCTTGTGAAAATATCAAGGAGTATCTGTCCAACCCTCATGTATGGTCCCGCCTGAACCTGATAGGCCTCTTTTTCTATATCTTTCAGATAATTCCTTTAGGTGTTTTCTCGGTCAACATGATTCCTTTGGGTTTAGGAGCAAGATATCTACTACTTGAGAAATAAATTCACTAGTTATGAGGTCAAGTACACACTCTTAGAAAGGACATATTGCGCCCTAACTTGGGTAGCTCAAAAGTTAAGGCATTACCTTTTGTCCTACACAACTTACATCATATCTAGGATGGACCCTTTGAAGTACATCTTCCAGAAGCCAATGCCAACTCGCAGACTCGCGAAATGGCAAATCTTGCTCACTGAAATTGACATTATATATGTCACTCGAACTACAATGAAAGCTCAAGCTTTGGCTGACCAGTTGGCAGAGCATCCAGCCGATGGAGACTATAAACAATTGGATACATATTTTCCAAATGAAGAGATTAACTCAGTTGAAGAGTAGATCCAGATGAAAATCAGGTCTGGCAATTATACTTTAATGGAGAAATCAACGCAAAAGGCACAAGGATTGGGGAAATTCTCATATCACCCACATGGCAGCATTACCCTGCAACAGCTCAACTTCGTTTCTTCTGTACAAATAATACAACAGAGTATGAAGCGTGCATCATGGGTATAAATATGGCAATTGATTTGGGTGTTCAAGAATTGATTGTGTTGGGAGATTCTTATATACTTATTCGACAAGCTCAAGGTGAATGGAAAACTCGAGACCTCAAGTTTCTTTCATACAAACAATGTGTGGAAGATCTTAGAATTTTTTTTAGATCCATCGAGTTTAGATACATCCCCAGGTTTCATAATGAATTGGTAGATGTCTTGGCTACTTTGTTCTCAATGCTTCCATATCCTGGAAACACTTGCATCACTCCCTTGAAGATTCAAGTTCGGTACCAACGTGGCTATTGTAACACAGTGAAGGCAGAATCGAATGGTGAACCATGGTACCTAGACATCAAGAATTTCTTGCAGATAGGGAAATGTCCCGAACATGCCAATAGAAGCCAAAAAAGAATTATTAGACGTCTGGCCAATGGTTTCTTTTTTAGCGGGGAAATTTTATATAAAAGAACCCCGGATCTGAACTAGTTAAGATGTGTGAATGCTAAAGAAGCCGAGAAGATCATGAATGAAGTACATGCTAGGGTATGTGGACCACACATGAATGGATATGTCTTTGCAAAAAAGATACTTCGAGCAGGGTATTACTAGTTTACCATGGAACGGGATTGCTTTCGCTTAGTCAAAAAATGTCATCAGTGCCAAATTCACAGTGACCTAATTCATTCACCTCCTTCAGAGTTGCACCTCATGGCCACTCCTTGGCCCTTTGTTGCATGGGGAATGGATGTCATTGGACCAATTGAGCCTAAAGCTTCTAATGGACATCGATTCATTTTGGTCGCAATTGGTTGCTTTACCAAATGGGTGGAGGAAATCACTTTCAAAGCAGTCACTAAGAAGGAGGTCATGGATTTTGTCCATTCAAACATCATTTATCATTTTGGTATTTCAAGAATCATAATCACAGATAACGCTGCAAACCTTAATAACAATTTGATGAAAGAAGTAATTGAGCAATTCAAAATTGTGCATCACAATTCTACTTCATACGGACCGAAAGCCAACAAAACTGTGGAGGCTGCCAACAAGAATATCAAAAAGATTCTCAGGAGGATGGTTCAAGTAAGGCTGGCAAACGGACAGGACCGGATCAACAGGACCGGTTATACCGGAACCGGTCCTCGTTACCGGATTTCGTTACCGGAACCGGGTCTTACCGGAATCGGTTTTACCGGAAATTTCCAAATGTTCCGTCCGGTCCCTTAGTTACCGGATTGGAACCGGTTTGGACCGGACCGGAACCGGTTCTTACCGGATCATTGTGTACCGGTAATTTGTTTTATTTTTTTATTAACTTTAATTATTATATAATATTATATTATTAAAAAACTTCAATTCAAAACTTTAAACTTTAAAGTTTCAATTGAATTTAAGTTTAAACTTTAAACTTTAAAGTTTAAAATTGACTTTAAATTTTAAAGTTTATAACTTTATATTGAATTTAAAGTTTAAACCTTAAAATTCAATTTTATATTAAAGTTTAAACTTTAAACTAATATTAAAATAGTTGAAAATTAAATTTCTAAAATGACTTGGATTAAATATAAGAGACTATTTTAAAAGAAAATCAAGGCGAATAGCCGTATATTTATTCAAATAAATAAATTGTACAATACAAATATTAAAAAGAGACAAAGAGCACATAATCTAGGTATTGAATATTAATTATTTTACTAACAATTGAAACTTTTTTAAAAATCTTTTCGTAACTTTTGTATCATTTCAAAAGAAACATTTTTTGGAACTTGTATTTGTCGTTCTTCTTTCATTGCTTCCATACCATCATCACTATTATCACCAAATATTTCATCTATTTCGTCTTCTATATTTGGCTGTTTAATTGTGGTAGTCTGGTATTTCTTCTTTCGACATTGACCCAATCTCGAAACAACACCGATATTTCCAAAGTATCATTTGCTAATGAATATCGATGATCTCCAATCATAAATCTCGCCGCACTAAAGGCTTGCTCCGAAGCGACCGATGATGCTTGAATCGCTAGCACATCTCGAACAATCCTAGCAAGGGTTGGAAATTGATTTTCACGATTCTTCCACCATACTAATATTGGAGGTTGAAGTTGTCCTTCTTCATGCCTAATCTTTTCCCGTGCTTGATTGAAATATAAATCAAAATTATTATTAGTAGATGATTCAAGCTCAAGATAATCATCCATCCAATCATCCGTATCATCGCTTCTAGGTTTACAAGATGGAGGTTCAACTATTGGAATATTTTTTCCATAGATTTATATGTATTATATAACTCTCTAGCTTTTATATATATGNAACAATTTGAGCACAAACCTAAGCCTAATCTTAGTGAAACCGAGGTAATCAATTTGGGAAGTACTGAGGAAGTCAAAGAAATAAAAATAAGTCTTCATGTAAAGAAGGAAATTAGGGATGCCATAATACAACTTTTGTTTGAATACAAAGATGTCTTTTCTTGGTCTTATGATGGCATGCCAGGTTTGAGTGTTGATTTAGTGGTCCAAAATTTGCCCACTCATCCTGATTTTCCACCCATCTGACAGAAAAGAAGAAAATTCAAACCGGACGTGAGTGAAAAAATCAAGGAAGAAATCATGAAACAACTAAATGCAACTATGATCCAAGCCATTCATTACACTGCTTGGTTGTCAATTATTATTCCTGTGCCGAAAAAGGATGGAAAGACAAGAGTTTGTGTTGACTATCGAGATTTGAACAAAGCTAGTCCAAAAGACAGCTTTCCCTTGCCCAATATCCACATTCTAGTTCATAATTGTGCCAAACACAAAATTTAATCTTTTGTAGACTGCATTGCGGGGTATCATCAAATCTTGATGGACGAAGAGGACGCTGAGAAAATTGATTCCACAACTCCATGGGGGACCTATTGCTACAGGCTCATGCCATTTGATCTTAAAAATGATGGGACAACTTACTTGAGGGCTATGACCACCATGCTTCATGACATGATGCACAAAGAAATTGAAATATACGTCGATGACGTAATCATCAAGTCTAAAACATAAGTTGACCATGTGAAAGATCTAAGAAAATTCTTTGAAAGAGCGTGAAGATATGATCTCAAGCTTAATCCAGCAAAATATGCATTTGGAGTTCCATCTGGAAAACTTCTGAGTTTTATTATCAGTAGAAGGGGAATCGAATTGGATCCTTCCAAAATAAAAGCCATTCGAGATTTGCCACCTTCGAGAAATAAGACCGAAATCATGAGTCTACTTGGGAGGTTGAACTACATCAGCAGGTTTATTGCTCAACTCACAACCATTTGTGAGCCCATTTTCAGACTTTTAAAAAAGGATGTTGTTTTCAAATGGACGGAGGATTGTCAATAAGCTTTTGAAAATATCAAGGAGTATCTGTCCAACCCTCCCGTATGGTCTCGCCTGAACCTGATATGCCTCTTTTTCTATATCTTTCAGATAATTCCTTTGGGTGTTTTCTCGGTCAACATGATTCATTTGGGTTTAGGAGCAAGCTATCTACTACATGAGAAATAAATTCACTAGTTATGAACACTCTTAGAAAGGACATATTGCGCCCTAACTTGGGTAGCTCAAAAGTTAAGGCATTACCTTTTGTCCTACACAACTTATATCATATCTAGGATGTACCTTTTGAAGTACATCTTCCAGAAACCAATGCCAACTCGCAGACTCGCGAAATGGCAAATCTTGCTCACTGAAATTGACATTATATATGTCACTCGAACTACAATGAAAGCTCAAGCTTTGGCTGACCAGTTGGCAGAGCATCCAGCCGATGGAGACTATAAACAATTGGATACATATTTTCCAAATGAAGAGATTAACTCAGTTGAAGAGTAGATCCAGATGAAAATCAGGTCTGGCAATTATACTTTAATGGAGAAATCAACGCAAAAGGCACAAGGATTGGGGAAATTCTCATATCACCCACATGGCAGCATTACCCTGCAACAGCTCAACTTCGTTTCTTCTGTACAAATAATACAACAGAGTATGAAGCGTGCATCATGGGTATAAATATGGCAATTGATTTGGGTGTTCAAGAATTGATTGTGTTGGGAGATTCTTATATACTTATTCGACAAGCTCAAGGTGAATGGAAAACTCGAGACCTCAAGTTTCTTTCATACAAACAATGTGTGGAAGATCTTAGAATTTTTTTTAGATCCATCGAGTTTAGATACATCCCCAGGTTTCATAATGAATTGGTAGATGTCTTGGCTACTTTGTTCTCAATGCTTCCATATCCTGGAAACACTTGCATCACTCCCTTGAAGATTCAAGTTCGGTACCAACATGGCTATTGTAACACAATGAAGGCAAAATCGAATGGTGAACCATGGTACCTAGACATCAAGAATTTCTTGCAGACAGGGAAATGTCCCAAACATGCCAATAGAAGCCAAAAAAGAACTATTAGACGTCTGGCCAATGGTTTCTTTTTTAGTGGGGAAATTTTATATAAAAGAACCCCGGATCTGAACTTGTTAAGATATGTGAATGCTGAAGAAGCCGAGAAGATCATGAATGAAGTACATGCTAGGGTATGTGGACTACACATTAATGGATATGTCTTTGCAAAAAAAATACTTCGAGCAGGGTATTACTGGTTTACCATGGAACGGGATTGTTTTTGCTTAGTCAAAAAATGTCATCAGTGCCAAATTCATGGTGACCTAATTCATTCACCTCTTTTAAAGTTGCACCCCATGGCCGCTCCTTGGCCCTTTGTTGCATGGGGAATAGATGTCATCGTACTAATTGAGCCAAAAGCTTCTAATGGACATCGATTCATTTTGGTCACAATTGGTTACTTTACCAAATGGGTGGAGGAAATCACTTTCAAAGCAGTCACTAAGAAGGAGGTCATCGATTTTGTCCATTCAAACATCATTTATCATTTTGGTATTTCAAGAATCATAATCACAGATAACGATGCAAACCTTAATAACAATTTGATGAAAGAAGTATTTGAGCAATTCAAAAGTGTGCATCACAATTCTACTCCATACGGACCGAAAGCCAATGAAACTATGGAGGCTGCCAACAAGAATATCAAAAAGATTCTTAGGAGGATGGTTCAAGGCACTAGACAATGGCATGAGAAACTGCCTTTTGCACTTTTGGGATATCGCACAATAGTGCGCACTTCGACTATGGTTGGGAAGAAAAGAAACCCTCGCTCAAAAAAATCAATCAAAAAAAGAAGTTCCCTTTGAAATTTTAAACTACATTTGACCTGATTCCAAAAGGATACGTAGGCAACCCTTTGGGGTTCGGTCATACAAAACAAATCAATATTCCAGTATTTATAGAAAACTGGGGCATTATTTTAAAATTTTATTTTGATAGAATAGTGTCAAATTGTAATTCAGTTTATGATTTTATTCTAGCAATCGACAATTTGACCAACTCTAAGAATGATAGATTCAATTTGTCTTGCACGAACAATTGATCATCGGGGACAACATTGTTGAGTCAAAAAAAACTTATGAGTGAAAACCCTTGTGGGCACCATAAGTAAAAAATAAAAAAGAAAAAAAAGAGTCTCATCGGTGAAAACCTTTATAGGCACCATAAGACGACAAGAGAGAAGATCTTATCGGTGAAAACCATTGCGGGCACCTTCAGATAAAAGGAGAGAACATCATGAAAATGACTAATTGGAAGAAATATGCAAAGATCACCATTTCTCGATACCTCTGCATGAATGATACATAAATCAATTTTAAATTGATAATGGTTCAAATTTTGAGAACTAAACAACTCAAACGGATCAGGGGTCAAGTCCAAAGTGCATGTCATGGTTCATTCAAAGTCGACATATGCCTCCAGTTCAGTTCTCTTTCTCATTTTCTTCAAAAGGAAATGCCATCCCTTAAGTTTATAGTCTTTCTTGATCCTATCTTTCACACTCTTAAGTCTGATATTTTCCTAGTCTTTTCGGTATAATTTCTTGACAAAATAAGGTAAAAGATTGCAAAGCTTACTGCAGTTTCCCAAAAGTAAAGTTGAGTATCCGAGTTGGCATGCCATCGAGCAAGGACTAAAAACGCCTCAGATCTTTACTAAAAACTTGTGAAGGAACATGATATAGTCTCTTAAGTCATGAAACATTCAAAAAGAAAATTCATTCTTTGGGAAATCAATCGCACCATGATATTTGGTAGTACCAAAAAGATCAAAGCCCCTAGATTGATAAAGAGGAGTATGGTCAAGTCATCAGAATATCAAGGCCACAAACTAACCACCACTTTAAACTAACAATTTAATCTTTGTTTTGCTCAGCACAGGAACAAAAGAAAATGCAGGACTACAAGTCAAAAATGAAACATCACAAAAAAGAAGTTCTCCAAAGTCCTCACATGTTGGTTGTTTCATCTCATGTTATTTTCATTCTTGCCTCTCAATTCGAGAGGTTTGGGCAATAAACACCAATCTTTCATTCAGGTGCAATACACACCAGTGTGAATTCCGCACAATACGCACCCATCATTTATTCATGTGCAAAACGCACTCGTCTTTCTTTCATGTGCAATACACACTAGTCTGAATTTTGTGCAATACGCACCCGTCCTTTATTCATGTGCAAAACACACCAGTCTTTGTGTCATGTGCAATACACACTAGTTTGAATTATGTGCAATACGCACCCATCATTTAATCATGTGCAATATGCATCAATCTTTCATTCACGTGCAATTCGCACCAGTCTAAATCATGTGCAATATGCACCAATTTTTCATTCATGTGCAATACGCACCAATCTAAATCTTGTGCAATACGCACCGATCTTTTATTCATGTGCAATACGCACTAGTCTTTCTTTCATGGGCAATACACACTAGTCTAAATCTCATGCAATACTCATCGATATTTCATTCATGTGCAATACACACTAGTGTTTCTTTCATGTGCAAAATGCACTAGTCCTTCATTCATGTGCAAAACGCATGGATTCTCTATTCATGGGCAATACGCACCATATGCATATCCTGGGCAATACGCTCCAGCATTCATGTGCAATACACACCATATTCATATTTTGGGTGGTACACCTAATCTTAGGTCAACCTACAAAGACAATACGTCTCATTTGAAACTTTCAGGACAACACGCCTCATTTCTCCTTTTCTATCTAGGGTTATACGTCCTAATTCAAGATTCTGATATCTTTTTTTCCTAAAAGAAACACATCATGTTCGAGTTCTTCATTTTGTGATCATAAGTTTTGAGTTTTGAGTTTCAATCGCCAACTCGAGTCAAAACTTGCATTTGAGAATGATCCACAAGCCGCTAAGAGAGCATCAAGATCAATCTCAAAGATAATGCACAGAGCAAGTCGAAGATCAAGACAAGACCCTAAGAAGACACATCAAGTAGAGATCTTGTAACATCTTTAATNATACGTCTCATTTGAAACTCTCAGGGCAACACGCCTCATTTCTCCTTTTCTTTCTAGGGTTATACGTCCTAATTCAAGATTCTCATATCTTTTTTTCCTAAAAGAAACACATCATGTTCGAGTTCTTCATTTTGTGATCTTGAGTTTTGAGTTTCAATCGCCAACTCAAGTCAAAACTTGCATTTGAGAATGATCCACAAGCCGCTAAGAGAGCATCAAGATCAATCTCAAAGATAATGCACAGAGCAAGTCGAAGATCAAGACAAGACCCTAAGAAGACACATCAAGTAGGGATCTTGTAACATCTTTAATGTAGAGAAGCATAGTTATCTAGCTCTTTTATTTTATGTAACTATAGACAATAGATGGTGACAAGCTAACAGAAGCAAGCTTTTTTACCACAATGTTCGATATTTTTAGCTATCAAATTTTCTCGAACTACATTGACCTAATTTTCTTTTAACCAAGGATATGTAGGCAACCTCAGAAGCAAGGTTCGGTCATCTTTTTCAAAATTCCTTTCAATGGAGTTTGAAATAGTAAAAAATTAGCCACTTCGTTCACTTTCTTTGCTTGAAAACTCTTCATGTTTTCAAGCAAAGAGGGGCATGTTGTGAACACCTAATTTTTGACATATTTAATTACTCCTATAATATATATAAGAAGATTATTTTCTTGTTCATGTATTGTTAATTTAATTTATTTAATTTTATTTAGTAATTTTTTACTTCAAAATGTTTGAATTTTGTGTCAATGAGCTGATTTTTTCTTTTGGATTTGGATGATTAAAATTTAATAGATCCAACTTAATGGGCCTATTTTCTTTATTTATATAAAAAAAAATCAGATGACCCATTTCATCTTTTATTCAATTAATGAATTAAAGAAAATAGGGTCCTCTAAAAGGGCAATGAAGTTATTTTCCATAACATTCTCATAGGGAAAGAAAAAGAGAAAAGAAAAACAATAATTTTCATTGGTTCTTTTGGGTGGCTCATTGAGGGGAACAAAAAAAAGAAGAGAAGAGGAAGAAAATTAGAAAGGAGAGGAGAGAGTACTAAAGTCTTCCAAAGGAAAAAAGATAGAAAGAAATAAATGTTTTAGAATAGAAAGATAAAAGGAATTTCTTCTTGTTGTGAATTTGTGGGTTCAACTAGTATTGCTTCCACTATTGTTTGTCAGCACCTTTAGATATTTCTTTTTTACATTTCACATTGTAATCTTACATTAATATATCATGTTTCTTTTATATTTTGATTAAGTTGTTCATATTAAGTTTGTTTGATTTAGCTAAATCTATTGTGATATTTGATATGATTATGTTTGATATTATGTACAAATGTGTTTATTACTAATGTGGTGTTTAGTTTAATTTTATGTCATCATGAAATTGACAAATAAACTTGTGTTTTGCTAAAGAAAAAAAATAATCACAAAGTCTTTTTATGTATTTTAATTTCTGATCATTTTAAGAAAGAAAAAAAGAAAGGTTATTTTTTGCAAAAACACAAAATCAGTCATTTTTTTGCAAAAAATATAAATCTGAACATCTTTTAAACAAAAAAAATATATAGAATTTTTTTTCCTCTCTTAAATAAACATATGAAAGGGGTTATTGAAATAAAAATGCAAATTCAGTTTCATTTTTGGTTAGTAATTTAACTATTAGATAAAATTGGTTATTTTTACAAACTTCTTTCAAAAGAGAGCCATGTAACCATTTTGGGTAAAACTAGAATTTTTACTAGAATAGTCATTTCTGGAATTTTTACTTGATCCATGTGCTTGATTGTTGGACTTAAAAGTTCTCAGCGTGGTTATCGCACCAATTTGTCTAAAACATGGATTTGGGAATTGATAAGCTTGCTGCAATTCTGTCCAATTGCGATTAGTCTCTCTTTATGGTCTCTTCTTTTCTTTTTATTTATTATTTTGGATAGTGTATGAAATGTCTCTCCATGCCAAGTTCTATTAATTCATTTATATGGTGTTAATTTTCTTTTAATAAGCATTTGCCAATATCTACAATCAAGGACAATCAATCTTGGATTGGCTACTGATACATTTTTAAACCCAAAAGCATAGCCTTAGTTGTGATTTTTTTTACAATGGCATTATAGTTGAGTTTTGTTTTGTTTGAATTATTTTTGTTAGATATGCGTTGGACTAATCCTTATTATGCTCATATCAAAACATAGCTAGTCAAAAAAAAGATTCAAAGAGATCACTCAAAAGAGCAACCACATCGATTTCATTCTTGCAATACCAACACTATACATCATGCTCATAACAAGTACTACTCAAGACATTGATATCAAATATAATCGATCCTTTAATCATTTATCAATGAAAACTCAAACATTTCACGACTTTCAAAACTCATGGGGGGCTAAGAGAGAACAGCTAACTGAAACACTATGAAAACAACAAACACATAAAAAAGAGGAATATTGGCACAAGGGCCCTCACCCCACCAAAAAGTAAAATGCAGTGTCCTCAATGCAAAAAAATGAAATGAGTGAGCTTATATAGAGGAACTCCCTAAATGATTTTAGGATCAAACTCACTGACTCATTATTTGGATCACCAAATAAGGTTGTTTGTCGAATGTGCTTGTGGCTATAATGAGAATTTACCCTCAATTTCGGTGGGCTGTAGTGAGATCGCCTTAAGTCCATGGGAGAACCGTCGAATGTCCACGTTCATGATCGAACTTCCCAATGTTACCCCTAACATTTTCCCCATATTAGGCGAAGTACATGAGGTCCGCCCAGTCATATCGGTGTATTGTCAATTTGAGGATACAGTCTAGTAAACTAGATATTGTGCACCTAAAGTTGAGCAGCCCAGTTGGCAAACTCGATGGAGATTTGCACAACAATTATGGCGGATCAGTGAATTCCTCTCTCAATCGTTGATCTTCACTCATGTCTTGCACAAGTGATACCCATATTATTAAAAACAACTAACGCTTTGGTTGCCCTTTCATCCAAGTACACCATTTCAATAACTCGCACGTCACAACCTCCCCCAAAGTACACCCTCAACCTTTGACGATTGACTTTTAATCTCACCCCCTTTGCATCTTCAAATTCAATCGCTTCATTTCCATATACTCTCATGATTTTGTTCGGACTAGTCCACTTGGACTTAAGCTTGCTTGGGAAGAGTTTCAACCTTGAATTGAAAAGTAGGACTATCTCCACCACATAAACTCATGAGGCAAGATCTTTGCATCGTACCACCATTTAACCTTCTCTTTACAGAGAACGGAGCTTTGATATGCTTGCAGCCAAAATTTATCCAACTTTAGGACTTGACACACACGATTCTTAGAAGCCACTTCGCAATTCAAATTGATCCTTTTCAATGCCCATAAGGCTTTGTGCTCTAACTAAACCGGAAGATGACAGACCTTCCCAATCCTAACTTGTATGGAGACATACTAATAGGAGACTTGAATGTCGTGTTATAGGCCAAAAGTGTTTCATCAAACTTTCTTAACCAATAGATGCGGTGGACATTTGCCCATTTGGGTAGGATGTTCTTTATCTCTCGATTTGACACCTTAACATGTTCACTAGATTGAGGATGGTAGGGCATTGCCACTTTGTGCTTGACTTGATAGAAGTGTGACAAATTGACAGTTGCAAAAACGTGAAACTCTATCTCTTTTTCAACCTTCACTAGCATATAATGGACCACACCAACCGGCTTCTTTATTGAACGATTAGCCAATAAGAGCCTCATGTTTGTTGGTTTCGGTTCCTCAAGCCCAAGCTTATTAAATATCATATGTGGCATTAAATTTATACTTTCACCAAGATCACAAACGGCTTTGAAAAAGTACATGCACCAATAAAGCATGGAATTGTGGAAGATCCCGGATCATCTTTCTTGAGGATTGCATTATTTGTCATTACCGCACCACATGTTTGCTTCATTTCAATTGTTTCACAATCTATAACACTTTTCTTTGTCACTAATTCTTTCATATATTTAACATAACCCGACATTTCGGTCAAGACATCCTCAATAGTATATTTACTTTCCAAGGATTCACTTTACCAAAAGGTTCACTCATTGTCATTTTTCTTCCTCAATCCTTGAGAGAAAGAAGGCTTTATCCTAATTTGAGACAACGTAGTTGAGGCTTCAATACCGCCTTCTTTTGCATTTTCCTTCGGCTCACCTTCAATTTCCTTTGTCTGTGTTTATACATTCCCTAAGATGATTCATTATCGGAAATCACCAAGTAGTATATCATGTGTATTGTATAAAGCCTATAATCCCTCATTCAGATTTTGGATCAATATTGTCCTTTCAAAATTGTTAGTGAACCTTTTGGTAATGTGTCATGATCCTACCTAGATCAATATGCAGTGGCTCAGTGGGTTAGTTTGGATCTATTGTTTTGATTCTAATTTTATTTAGGTACTTAGATATTGTATGAGTTAATTGTAAAGCTTTAATTTGGTAATAGGAAGGTTGGTGTGGGTAAATTTTCTCCTGAATTTCAACGGATCGGAAAACCAAAGTTCCAACTTCCAACCAAAATCAAAATTTGAAAAAGATTAGAAACCAAAGCTCCAACTTCAACCAAAATCAAAATTTGAAAAAGTTTAGGAATATCACTAAAACAAAAAAAGACAACTCAATCTCAACTCCAACTTAGAATGGCTTCTGTGAGAATGGCTAGGAAATTTAGTGAATGAAGAGCATGCCTTGAGATGTAGTGAGTTGCATTCTATTAGCTTGAGATGCAGTGAGTTGCATTCTATTTTCCAAATTAGCTTTCAAAAGTAGGAAATCTTGAATAGATGAAGGAATTAGGTGTAGCAATCTTTTAAATTTGCACAAAATAAGAAATTTGTAACAGCAAAACGATGAAAATAAACACAAAAAACATTGATCAATTGAAAATAAGAGAAACCTATTTTGAATTATCAAGAAAAAGAAAAAACAACAAAAAACTTGTTTACTAATTGTCAACTGTTAATAATGACTGAAATCTCTCTATAATGAGCACTAAAGAAATTTTAAATTGTTTCTTTTCGTGCTAGGCAACTGAGGAAGCTCAACATTTAAAAAAGTTGATACAATACTATACTGCTTCTTTCATCAAAGTAGGAGATAAGGTTTGGTGTTTCTAAATTTCTAAAGTTAAAATACAATTGTTTTTATAATGTGTTTGTGTCCATCTAGTATTGATACTTAGCTTTAATTTTGTGATAATTTATTTGTGTCCATCGAGTGTTGACACTTAGCTTTAAATTAGGTGACAATATAAGTTTAATGTTAGAAAAAGAAACGGTAAAACTAGAAGATAGTTTAATTGCTATGATAAGAATAACAAAAGAAAATGAAGAAATAGATAGAAAAACAGAAATTGAAAAAATAAAACAACAAGCAAAAAAGGAAGTACAACAATTAGAAGAAGTAAAAAATACTAAAATAATAGAACTAGAAAAAGAACTGGCAATATTAAAAGAAATACCATTTTTCGGAGGTACGGAACTGGTAGTTGAGGAATTCATATTTTTGGTAGTGTGGTAGGTGGTAGTGTAGTAGGTGAGGAATTTATCTTAAAGATTTTATTATAATATTCTTTTTTCATGGGTCTTAATCTTGATATCTCTTTAATATTATTTATGATATATTCTAGATATAACATATCTTGGGTTGCTAGGTACATATATAAATTTTCCTCCATTAATTGTTCTAATAGTTTTATATCTTCCATAGATTCTGTCCAATATTGTAAATATCCGTAGTTCATTTTAGTCTGAATTTATTTCTAAATCATACCATTCTATTCTTTCGAGGTCTAAATCATATAGGTCTATTTCATACCATTGTTGGTTTAATATATCTTCTGATTCGTTATCATTAAATATTTTCTCCCATATTATTCTTCTTAATTCAATTATTTATATATCTTTAAGTGTATATAAGATTAGAGTTTCATAGTTTTTTATCATTTCATCATGCATGTATGTAGTCATGTTCGTTGTTATGCAGGTTTTTTATTTTCTATTATTCCTTCCTATCATATTTATAATTGATTAAATTCATATTAGATCATTATGAACTAGATTATCTGTTTATCATGTTCTCCTGTCACTACTAGCATCGTACTTTAGCAGATACTTTCTTCTTATCAGCGCCTCAACTTTGTTTACTCCCCTAAACGGCTTTCCTCACCTACTGGTTTCAACATTAGGATGGCATAATATAGAAGTTTTCTCCATGTTTCCAGTGTGCTAATAAACTAGAAATCATGATTCAAATAATTCTAACACATAATAACTAACATAAATTTGTTCAATTATATATATGATATTCAGGAATATATGAAATTAGTTCTGCATATTTGTTGAACAATATACCTTTGTCTCTTGCTTATCTATGATATCTGAAGTTTGTTCCATTATCTATTAAGTATGAATATCTTAAATATTTGAGAGTGTTTTTAGAAAATCGTTTAATTGAAGGCTTCAAGGCCTGCCTATTAAGTTACATGTACATTCCTTTATATAGAAAGGAATTTATATCCTATGTCTACAGTAATGTACAATAATGCACGTACTATATTATTTACTGCACAATAATGCACTACCACCTACTTTACAATAATGCATACCTACTACTTTTACATTTGTCCTATTAATAATGCACACCACCTACCATTCATACACTTGTCATCATTATTAATAATGCACACCACCTACCACACCTACTACTTTACACTTGTTCATACTACTTTAATAATGCACATCTATCATACTTTAATAATATATACTACCCTACACTTGACTAATTTACATGATTTTATACTATTTGCTTTTGGCTTTTTTGGCCAAATATTTCTTCTTTGCTTTATATCTTTAGTTGTCTCTATCTTCTTTATCTTCTTATCTCTTTAGACTTTATTCTAGCTGAACATTTGGAATCACGTTGTCTTCTCCATTACATTTTGAACATAGATGATCAAGGTATTTGTGTCCAATTAGCTTGCAATATCTTATTAATAGTTCTGGGGAAATAAATCATGCTTTGAGTGTTCTTGTCGTAGGTCTTTCTTCTGGTTTTAATAATGATAAAATTCATCGTTGGACTTCATCCATATCCGTTCTTCTTAGTTCTCTCGAATTTGAATATATCATTAACTGATCTCTAGAGTAGTAACTCCATATAACATTTTCGTTCAAATAATTGTTTGCTAACTCTTGTATAATAGTTGATATACCAATTATTCTTTTATTGGCAGAAAAACTTGGTATCTCTATTTTTTATATTTCTTCATGTTGTCCAATATCTTCAGGTATAATCATATCTTTGGTTAGTCCTATTTTAATAACTTGAATTGGGGGTTTTATCTCTTCGTATAATATCTCCGCTGGTGTTGTATAAAACTTTACATAAAATAAATTTTCCTTGGTAACTCTTTTATATGTAATAAATGCCTTGTGTAGTTCTGGTATTCCACGTATTTCTTCTCCATCGTATGTGTATACGGTGTTTAATAGTCCATAATTGTAACATGTCCTTACTAAATTGGCGTTAGTTTTTGGTTGTGCGATTAGCTTGTTATAACCTTGTAATTTTTGGGTTAGGTAGTCTTGACTTGGTTTTTTGGTTGTAGTGGATCTAGGATTACGGTTTAAATAGGTTTGGATTTTGTATATATTTTCAATATATGTTCTCGTGACATGGTTATATAATTTTTTTCTCATTTTGTAGGCTATCTGCATAGGTAGAGGTTTGTGGTTCCATAGTCAATGTGTTTCTTGGCATTTTTGGAGTAAATGATTTTTCAAATAGCTGGTTTAAGTTTGTATTCTTATGTTGTTTTTCACTAACTTGTTTACTTGTACCTGCAGCTGTATTTAAACAAATATTATGGGTTTTAAGGTGTTGTCACGCCCCGAGCCTACACCCTGGACATGGCCGGCACTCGAAGACCATTGCTGGTCCCCAAGCGAACCCTCATCCTGGCTGACTCCAAGCGGAATACTAACTTAAGCATACAAGAGCTTAAAACTGAATAAGAGGTTATAAACTCAACTTTACAAATCTTTAAATCAAAAGAAAACTCTGTATAATAGAATATATATACAGCTCGCCGTAAAAGACAACTTTAGTCTTCAAAACATTTAACAAAATAAATGAAGAGACTTCTGAAACTCTATTGTCTATCTATGAAGCCTCTAACTGATAAAGATGGAAGCCGGGACAAGACCCACGACCTCCTAACAACTGATACAACTGAAAGGTAAATGAAATCCTCCGGAAGCAAAGAGGCTTGTCATAGCTAACTGGAACTCCCGGATGTATCAACGAATCTCCTGTTGATGATCCTGAATACCTGTGTCTGCATCATAAAAAGATGCAGGCCAAATGGCTCAGTACGTGGAATGTACGAGTATGTAAGCTGGAAAGCTAAACAATATAGGCTAGAAGAAACACTGAATAAACTGAATAACTTACCTCTTTTCAAACTTTCTCAACTCAAGGAATACTCAAAACTACTCAAACTTACTCAACTCAGAAGATAGATACTGGACTCAGAGACAGATACTCAACTCAAAGATATATACTCAACTCAAAGATAGATACTCAACTCAAGATAGATACTCAACTCAAGATATATACTCAACTCAAAGGTATATACTTAACTCAAGATATATACTTAACTCAAAGATACTTAACTCAAGGATACTCGACTCTTGAATAACTGAACTCAACCTGACTGACTTCTTTCAATATAAGGCAATTTAAAACAAGTGCGATATAAAGAAAGACTGTTTAAAACATGCTATAAACTCTGTGTGTATACAAGGATACAATAAGCCTGAGATGTATATAGAAATACAATTGAACTGATGTATATAAAATACAATAATTTCTGTGTATAAAAATACGATAACTGCTGTGGGAGTTTTCTCTAACCGACAACCATCACATAAGAGCTATAGTGATGATACAGCGATCGACCTCACGCTGCCAGAGCATCTTATACCCGACCAAAGGTATAAGACCTGAACTACCTAATGGATCCACTAGTCAAAACTGAAAAGGATTCATCTAAAAAGTATGATCCTTTTATACCCATGGTGGCTAACATGGTTCTATGAGGGCTGTGGGTTCTTTGAACGCTCCCCCAATTCGGTGCTCGATACTACTCCCAAAAAAAGTACTGGCTCTTATGTTTTTAAAACATATTTATTCCTGCTGATATGAGATAATTACTCAAAAACTAGCCCGAAGGCTCTTTGGAAATCTCAGTTTCCAACCTTGTTTAAATGTAAAGACATTTCTTTAAAACTTCTTTGGGAATACATAGTTCCCTAATAACTTTG
Organism: Solanum stenotomum; assembly: GCF_019186545.1. NCBI lineage: Eukaryota > Viridiplantae > Streptophyta > Magnoliopsida > Solanales > Solanaceae > Solanum > Solanum stenotomum. Next base: position 21,568 of record NW_026026567.1, read on the forward strand.
AGAAAATGAACTCAACTCTTTACTTTTTACTTTACTTGAAACTCTTTTACTTTACTTGAATTCTTGGCTTGATGTGAAACTCTTAACTTAACATGAAACTCTTAACTTGGAACTCTATACTAACTTGGAACTTGAGCCTTAGAATGAAGTTAAAACGTTCAATGAAGACTATTGAAAAGTTTGAAGACTTGCTTTGACTTACTTAACTTCTAAGCTTAACTTCTAACTTCACTTGACTTGGAAACTAACTTCACTTGACTGGGAAACTAACTTCACTTGACTGGGAATCTAACTTCATTTGACTTGGAAACTAACTTCACTTGAATTGGCATCTAACTTCACTTGAATTGGGATCTAACTTCACTTGAATTGGAATCTAACTTCACTTGAATTGGAAACTAACTTCACTTGAATTGGAATCTAACTTCACTTGAATTGGAAACTAACTTCACTTGAATTGGAATCTAACTTCACTTGAATTGGGAACTAACTTCACTTGAATTGGAATTTAACTCTCCTTGAATTTGAAATTTGGATTCAAGGTGTTTGATCACATGCTACGGATGAGTTCTTGACTTTTAGAATTGCCTTGGAGTGTTGGAAACAACTAGGAAACATAGGTATAATACCTAGGAACATGTATGAAAAAGTGGGGAATGAAGGTAACGGGAAGGATTCGCGTCCTTGGCGCTCTAAGAGGCGCGGGGCGCCAGCTCTCAACTTCAAAGGGGACTGCTGGGCACTCTGCCAGGCACCAGCCCTCAACTTCAAATGGGACTGTTGGGCACTCTGCACTCTGCCAACCCTCAACTTCAAATGGGACTGCTGGGCACTCTGCACACTGCCAGCCCTCAACTTCAAATGGGACTGCTGGGCACTCTGCACTCTGCCAGGCGCCAGCCCTCAACTTCAAAGATTTCAACCCCAATCACTTAGAAACATAAAACCCCTCAACATACAATAGATTCAACTCAAGAATACAATCGGAAACATATCCCTCATCAACAAGAACTTCAACAACACAACCAACAACTTCAACAACCAAAATAAATCTTTTCTTGGAATTAAAAACGAGTTGGTGTGTGGGGGTATGAACCAACCAACACTAAGGATCATAAAATCCCTCAACACACAAGAGATTCAACTCAAAAACACACCCAAATCATGTCCCACAACCAACAATAACTTCAACAACAACTAATAACTTCAACAACAATTCCAATCTTTTCTCAAATCATAAAAATGAGCTTGGTGTGTGGGGGAAAGGATCAACCCACACTAAAGAACTCACATACCTTCATAGGGATCACCCCCGACGATACCACAACGATCTTCTTGCTTGATCTCCTCTTCTTCTCTTCTTCTTCTTCTCTTCTTCTTCTCTCAAAACCCTCACTCTCACTCTTTTAAAAAGGGACAAAAATGATCCAAACATTAGTCTAACACCTCAATATAACCCAAAGAAATGATTATGGAAAAGACCAAAATACCCTTAAAATTTTCGGACTAAACAAACTGCACTGTGCGACTGTGCAACTGTGCCAACAGCCCAACTTCCAAAGGGCATAACTCACTCATACGAACTCGGAATCAAGAAAACTCGGTGGCATTGGAAAGATCATTCCAAGGGCTTTCCATAAATAACTGGAAATTCACCTAAATCATTCTGAGCTAGGAGTTACAACTGCTCAAAGTTGACCAAAAACTCATTTTTTTCCATAGCCAAATTTTCCAGATTCTTTCCAAAATGACTATTTCCAACTCAACTCTTCTTGGAACTCAATGTGCTACATCTAGGGATCTTAACTTAGCACTCAAGAAATTTTATTCCTCGGTAAAATCTCACTCCACATGAAGGACGGCTCGAGTCTTAGTTCGAAAAATTATCTAGGGTGTTACAGGTGTTTCCCAACGTCACCTTTTAGCTCTGGATTTTTAAAGTCTTCCGATTGACTTAGCTCCGCATTTTTACAGTCATGCTACTGACCTGTATTAGCTAAAGACTTTAGATTATCTTCATTAGTCTTTAGCTTTTGTATCTCATTGTCCATACTATCCACTTTTATACAAAATGTAGTAATGACTTTGAGTATATCTTCAATTGTATTTTCTTTCTCAGTCTGAGTAGCTTTGTCTTGATAAGTAATCTGCAATAACATTTTTATCAGTTTTTATTACTTCAATAGTAAATGTAAAATTTAATATATTTAATACCAATCTTCTCATTTCTTTTGTAGTTACTGAATCCTGTATTTTTCTTGTTAGCCACCACTTTACTTATGTGTTATCTGTCCTTATAATAAATTTGTTATATACAATATATGGTTCAAATGATAGTAGACATTTATACACTGAATATAATTTTTTCCTATTTATTTTCCATTTTATTTCTGTATTAGTAAATGTTCCTGAATAATATCTGCAATGATGTTCTATTTTTTCTTCATCATTCTTGTATTTTAAGACTCCTCCATAACTTTTTTCACTAGCTTCTGATTCTACTATATAAGTAAATTTTTTGTTTTCATCCGAAAAATATAGTTTAGGTAGGTTCTTACATAAAAGTTTTATTTTTTGTGTTTGTGTTTGGTCTTTTTTATCAAACTGGTATTCTACATCTTTCTTTAATTTTTGTTGTAATAGTTTTAAATTCCCTGCTAATTTTGGTATGTATTCTCTTACTTGATTTACTAGTCCTAGAAATGATTGTAATTTCTTTTTTGTATCTAGTTGTTCATTTGAGTTAATTATTTTTTGTACTATATATGTGTTTACATTTTTATTCCATTTTTATCTATTTGTATTCCTAAGAATTCTATTTGCTTTATCATTATATCTGCTTTCTTTTTACTTAGGCTTATACCTGAGTATTCTATGATATGTATAAATTTTTCTAATAACCTTATATGTTCATCTTGTGTTTTAGAGTATAATAATATATCATCAATGTATACTGTACAGTTTTCTAGTTGTTTAAAGTAGTTATCCATAAAATGTTGATATCTAACTGGTGCGTTTTTAAATCAAAATGGTAATACATTACATTCATAAAATCCTTGTGGTACTGTAAATGCTGTAAATTTTTTAGATTCATCTTCTAACTTTAAGTGGTAAAATCCTGATTGCAGTCAAATTTACTAAAGTAATTATATCCCTGTATTAGTCTTATCTTTAATATTTTATTTGGTATTGGGTAATTATATGTTTTAGTTTTTGCATTTAAATTTCTATAATCAATAATCATTCTACTTTTTCCTCTTTTTTGCTCACTATGTTTATTTACTATAAATGCTGGGTTTGTATGTTTGCTATTGCTTTCTTGTATATATCTTTTTTCTAGTAATTCGCTTATATGTATCTTAAATTCTGTTAAATCATTAAAATTATATTTTAATGGTTTTTGGGTTATTATACTATTATTATCAATTAGCTCAATTTTTACTTTGTTTTATGTTTTTCCCATCCTTGTAAAGGATCTTTACTATATAACAATTCTAACTTATCTTGGATTATTTTTACTTTATCTATAGAGAATATAATTAATTCTATTTTACGGTCTTCTTATTTTATATTTTCTAATTTTTGTGTAATTTTTTCACTTCCTTTTATCCATTCTGTTGTTTTCCGTTTTTTATTATTCACTCTTTTTGCTCCTATTTTTTGTTTACATGGTGTTGTGAACCACCAGTGTGTTTTTGTTATTATATGTGGGTATAGTTTTTCTAAAAATGGCATTCCTAATAGCATATCTTTTGTTGTAAGCTCGAAGTTCTTCTATAATTAATATTTTATCCCATATTTGTATTTTTATATTTTTGGCCTTATATGTGATCATGCTTCCTTCATTATTAAATCTTGTTACTACTATCGATATTTTTAATTTTTCCCATTTATCTCCTGGTAAACAATTATATTTACATTTATTAGCTTCTGCTCCTGTATCTATCATTGGTGTATTAATATCTGTTGTAATATCCCTCTATTATTATCTTTGCAAGTATATATATTTTCATATTTTTATTATATCAAAGTTCTTTTTATTATTACTCTTTTATTTTCATAATTCATTGTCAACTGTTTGTCTTCTAGATTATATGGTTTTACTTGTTCTAGCCATTTTATTCCTACAGTGATATTTTTATCTCCTTGATATATTTTAAACTTTATTATTATTGGTACTCCTCCAATGATTATTTCATTTTATGTAGTTTCTTCGGTATATATTAATACCTTTGGTAGTTCAGGACATAATTGTTCAGTAGTTATTATTTCATCTTTTGTTACTAATCTCTTGTAATATAGTTTTCTTCTTGTCCTGTATTTATTAATATTAAGTATTTTCGTTGTTCCATTACTCCCGTTATGTAGTAATGATATGGTTCTATTTCTTCTTCTATTGATTTTTGTGGAGTTTTATCTATTCTTCTTAAGGTACTCATTTTTTATGATATTTGTGGTATTTCATAGTTTATTCTTTTTGATGTGCTTAATCTTTCTTTTACTATTTCTAAATCTTCTTCTATGTTAATTTCATTATAACTATAGTCATTATTATCTATGACTGTGACTATACTTTCAAAAGGATTTTCTATTTTTATTTTACTTATTTTATTTTTTGCTGTTATTTTATGTTTTGTTGTTAAAACATATAAGTTTTTACATCTAGCTGTAAATATTTTACTTCTTGGGGCTAGTTCTATCCCTGACATTTTTCAATATACTACTAGTGATTTATCTATGTTTCTGTCATTTATTGCTACTGAGTAGTTAGTACTTATTATAAATTTAAATATTTGGTATATGAGGTTACCTTTTACTGCACTTATTATACTTTTTTCTATAGGTTTATGATCCTATCATCTGCTAAGTATATTTCTATGAGTGTATCTATTCCTTCTCTTAAACATGTTTTTATTAATATTTCCGTTCCTCCTAAATGTACATATTTAATTGAATTTTTAGCCTTAATATCTTGTATTTCTTTATTGATTATTCGTTTGTTTATTATTGGTATTTTAGCCTTTCCTTTGGTGTATTTGCAATCTATGATATGTTCTCTTTGACTTACTACATAATATTCTTCTTTTTGTCGTTTAAACCAGTTTCTTATTATTGGTATTTCGAATATTTCTCTACGCTTAGGTCTAATTCTTTTCCTTTTATTTGTTCAAATATACTATTATCAAATATTATTTTTTTGTTCTAAAGATTCTTCGTCTTGATGTTCTTCTTTAGTTATTATTTATATATCTGTTTCAGTCATTTGTTATATTATAGAATTCATTGTTTGATTCTATTTCTATATCATTATCTATTTCATTTTCTGGTATTTCATATGTGTTATCTTCACTTTCTAATTCATAATCTATGTACTCTATCTGTGTATATTTTTCACCATCTATTATTATTTCTGATATTTGTTTTTTCTTTAGACATTTAGGTAATTTACAATCTCTAGCTATATGTCCTAATTTTCCACAATTATAACAAGTACATTCCGTTAGTTTTCTTTTTGGTCTATATGGTCTTTTGGTTTTGTAGTTTTTTACATAATATCTTCTTCTTGATTTTTTATATTTATATTTTGATCTATATTTTTTGTTATATCTCTTTTTATAGTATTTGTCCGTACAACCAAATTGGGGTGCCGTTTTATTTTTGCAACATGCTAAGTTTTTTACTAGTATTTTTTTCCATTTTTATTTCTTCTTTATGTTTTTCACATAGTTCTATAAACCATTGTTGTAAGAATTTTATTCTAGCTCCTAAGGTATCTGTTAATCCTACTTCATTCCAACTTTTTATTACTTTTGAATTAAAAGGTTCTGGTAATTTTGTAAAATATAATTTTCTTATTTCCTTACTTTCTTTTGTGCTATGTGTTCCTTTATAATAATATTCTCTAAATGCACATGTATATTCATCTATATAACACATACTACATATTGCTAATTTTGTCATTAGATTTCGATTTATGATTTTTTCTTTATTTTGTTCTTCTACTTCTGTTGTCATACTACTAAATTCATTTCTTATAGCTACTTCGTACTTATATAATATTTCCATAGTTGTAGTAGCTAATTCACCATTAGATTTTTTATTACTTCTTAGAGTTTTTAAACTTTCTTCTGATAAATTTTGTAGCCATAATTTTACTGTTCTTATAAGTGTTCTTTCTATATATCCTGGTGTCTCTGTCATTCCTATTTTGTTATCTATTAATTGTTTTGATATATATCCCATCCATAATTGGATTGTTTTATTTATATCTGCTACACAGTCTAAATCTAAAAAATCATGTTGTTCAGTTATTGGTTTAGGTATCCATTTTTTGTTTAATCTTTTATCACATATAGTTTTTTCTTTATCATATTGTCCATAGTTTGCATTATAATATTTTAAATGTTTTGGATTTTTTATTCCTGATGTACTAGGTTTTTCATCCATGTCTACGTCTCCTGTATTTACTTTTAAATTCTTTGTATTATCTATATTTGCTAAAAGTTTCGTATATGTTTCGCTTGTTTCCGAATGTTGTTCATCTAGATCATTGTCATTTATTTCATCAATTCTTATTTCAGGTAGATTATCTTGGTTATTTTCTTCTTTTTCTTCTAATTCATCTTCTAATTGCAATTTTTCTTTAAATTTTTTTTATCTCATTTGCTAATTTTGTTTTTTGTTCTTTTTCTTTTTGTTTAATTTCATACATTTCTTTTAATATTGTCAATTCTTTTTCTAGTTCTATTATTTTAGTATTTTTTTACTTTTTCTAATTGTTGTACTTCCTTTTTTGCTTGTTGTTTTATTTTTTCAATTTACGTTTTTCTATCTATTTCTTCATTTTCTTTTGTTATTCTTATCATAGCAGTTAAACTATCTTCTAGTTTTACCGTTTCTTTTTCTAACATTAAACTTAGATTGTCACCTATTTTCTTGTATCGTCTTCCTAGATTAGAAAATATTATCTTTATTTTTAATCCGTCATAGTTTTCATATGTTTTTTTTTTGTCTATGACATATTCTTCCTTATTCATTTATAGATTGTGTTGAAGTTTATATTCTAAACTTTCTATCTGTATCTGTAGATATAAAATAGTTTTTCTCTGTACTATTATAGATTTTTTACAAATTCCTGCAAATATATCACTGTTAAGTCTATTTTGCCTATGTCTTAATTCTTGTCTTTTTGCTATAATTATTTCAGTAAGTTTTTGTCTAAATTCGTTATTCTCGTTATTCATTGTATCTTTAGATATTGAATATATTTATATTCTATTTTAGATATATTATCTATTAATTGATCTAATTTGTCGTTATCAATATTTGTGATATTGATTTGTTTATATTCTGGATATAATTTGTTTAATTTTCTTCTTATTTTTCTTAACTTTCTACTATTATGTTTCTTCTTATTTCTTTTCATTCATAGCTCTGATACCATTTTTTGGGGGTGCGGAGGTGGTGATATATTTGTTGAACAATATACCTTTGCCTCTTGCTTATCCATGATATCTGAAGTTTGTTCCATTATCTATTAAGTATGAATATCTTAAATATTTGAGAGTGTTTTTAGGAAATCATTTTATTGAAGGCTTCAAGGCCTGCTTATTATGTTACATATACATTCGTTTATATAGAAAGGAAATTCTAGCCTATCTCTACAGTAATACACAATAATGCACGTAATATACTACTTACTGCACAATAATGCACACCTACCATTCATACACTTGTCATATTAATAATGCACACCACCTATCCACTTTACACTTGTCTACTTGCTATTCTACTTTGCTTTACACCTATCCTATTCTACTTTACTTTACATTGTCCTTTACTACGTTACTTTACAATAATTTACACAACAAGTCAAAAACTTTGACTTTGCTTTATCTTTCCACTATTGACTTTAGCACTTTTAATAACTTGTCTTCTTCTTCTTCCACTTATCTTCATAACTTGTCTACCACTTCTTTTGTTTTTTCTCCTATCTTGTTTTTGTTTTTTGTTTTGTATCACTCTAGCTGGACATCTGGTATCACATTATCTTCTCCGTTGCATTTTGAACATATATGATCTGGATATTTGTGTCCATGTTATTGGAACCTTAACACACTACAGACAGAGCTAGACAAATGGCATTGTAAGCTAGTTTGGAAGAACAAATTCCCTCCAAGGGTGGCTTGTTTTACTTGGTTGGTATGTAGAAAGGCATGCCTAACTCATGAGGCTTTACAGAAAAGGGGTTGGCAGATTTGATCAAGATGTGTCATGTGTGAGCAGGAAGAAGAAATCAATGATCATCTATTCCTTCACTGTAAGGAAATTTTGAGCCTATGGAACATGTTCTTTTGTTTGTTAGGAGTTAAGTGGGTTATGCCTAACACGACAATGGAACTCCTAAGAAGTTGGAAAGGTATTGGTAACAGAGGAAGAAAAAAATTCTGGTGGAGAACAATCCCAACATGCATATGGTGGACTCTTTGGAAAGAAAGGAACTCAAGGTGCTTTGATGGACAAAAAACTAACTTACAGAAAATTAGGATGAATTGTATAAGCCTTTTGTTTTTTTGGTGTAAAAAAAATCTGATAGGGGAGATAATAGAATTAGTTGATTTTATAGGAAACTTGTAAAGAATACCCTATGTGGGATGTAAGTTTCCAATTCATCATTTTTTGGATGATGAATCTTTTGGTGTGAATACAAGGTTACCCTTTTCTCAAAAAAAAAAAAAAGAGTCGAAGATAAACTGAGCGTACTAATTTGCACCTTTGACTCTCTTATTTGATTTTATATCAACATTGCATGATACTTGACCAGTTATTTAGTTTTCTTGCATATTCAGTACACTATTTCGTACTAACGTTCCATTGCGTGGAAGCGTTGCATTCTTGTTTGCAGGTTCTTTAAGAAAGGTACAAAAAGTTTGTGGTAGCGTGGTTGAGTTTGCAGTAAATTGGTAAGCTTCACTCCATTCGGAGTTACCATGTTCAAAGGTTTAACAATCTTTTGATGTACAACTGATAGTAGGTCGGTGTCCTGTCCTGACCAAGTATATTACTCCTTGAAGCTTGTAGACTTTGGGTTGTATATATGTGCATTGTCAATTGTGTTGGCCCTGTTATTTTGCCCTTCTAGAACAACGACATGTAATCGTATATGTATATATGTTTTTAGATATCATGGTGGCCTCGACAACTCACACAAGATTTAGTTAATGTTCTATATGAATTGAAGGTATTCATTGAGTTCACTTCAAATTATGTTTATAGGGGCCTGTCAGCCACATGTTTATTTTAAGTCGATATATACTTATTTATTTTCTTGATTTTATGACTAGTATTACACTAATAACTTATTTATCAAGCAAGAATCGATTCAGAATCAAATATGACACTAGGTATCAATTACATTTCTAAATTGGGGTGTGACAATTACTTTTTTTCGAGTAAAAAAGAAATTACTTCAGTGGGTAAAAATAAAATGAATCAAGATCTAATTTGTTGAGCTTGTGCTCAACACGTACAATTCTCATCTAATTTATATTATTACGTGTGTCTAAATACTTTTAATTTTTTTTTATTTTGACTTAAAATTAATGTTTAAAAACATCAAAATACTATAAATATAATTAAAAACTATTTTGACTTAAAAATAGTTTTAAAAAAAGTCATCTAAATAGGCACTTACCCATTTGAGTTTGAGTTTGAGTTTTCCTTAAAAAAAAAAAAGCACAACCCCGTCCTATTTCCCCCATTCGATCTACCTGCACTCTGCTGATTTCTGGCACCGGATACTTGTTTGCCTAACTTCACGTAAGTCTCTCCTTGCCATGATTCTCCCTCGTGATCCCGTCCTAAATCCCCAATCCCTTGCTGATGTGAATTGAATGCAAAATTCTAGTGTCAATGGTGGATTTGTTTTGTGAAGTGTGTTGCGTATTTATCAGTGATGATTGTTCTAGTTGGCTTATCAACTATATTTTCTGCACATTTGGGAATATACTTGTTGATATGCGCTCACAAGGTATTTGATAATTTGTCACACTTAAATTTGGTGAAGTCTAAAGGCTTTATGGGTAATTTCTTAAGCCAAAATGTGGGATTAGGCAGTTGCTGGAAATAGTTAAACATGATGTTTCGCTTATTGTAGTTTGTTTTGAAGTTGTGTTGTCATGCTAGCTCTTGCCACTTATGTAATGCTTGAGCTTTGAACTGAATACCTCAGTCTAGACTCTGTTGAACTTTGAGTGAGACCAGGGTATTAAACTTCACTTGGTTAATCTCAACCTGCGAATTATATTGATTGTAATCAGTTTGATTTGAACATTTTGCTAATCAGATATGGATGTAGGTGGAAGAAAGATTCAGAGAATTATTGTGCACATACATGAGTGGTGTCGTATGTCCTGGAGCTTTTGTTTTCAATTAATAAGCTCACCCAAATTAATATATGTGCATCTAAGTGATGAAATAACTCGGCATTTATGAGATGATTGAGCAATTAAGTAGAATACATTATACTTTCTTGGTATAAAAAATTTAAGAGGAAGACTTGTTAAAAATTATCTTTTTGTTTTTCAATCATTATTACTCTCTTCGGTCCAAAAAAAATGAATTTTCGGGGGTGTGTTACCCCCCGTAAGAAAGTGAATTAATGACATTAATCTAAAGGTCATTTTTCTAAAAAAGGAAATGTATGTACATTTACCATTCTCAAAAAAAAACTTTCTTTATGACTGTTTCCTGTTGCAGCAACTGTGGACTCTGATACTATCTTCTCTGACGACTCCAATCTTTGCTACTCACCCTGTAATAAGGTGTGCCTTCTATTATACATCAATTCTTCTCTTTATTGTTTCATTTTTTAAATTATTTTTCATTTGATTGGGCAACTGTTTCATCCGCTAGTGGCAATAGCTTATGTAAAGATGGTTCATTTCTCTTTTTCGGCTTCCTTGCCTTTTTTATTTTTTTTGTCCAACTGCGTGAATGTAATTTTAATGATGATTCTTAGGTTTCAGCTTCTAATTTTGTCCCTGAAAAATGTAATATTTTGTCTTTACTAATATCCCATATTTTCAGTTTTAGCTTTTAAAATAAGATTTTTGTTCCCATCTAATTTGATTGATACTCCTACTTCATCTTTTTTCATAACTTTTAGTGACAAATAAATGTATAGGTAATACTAATTGGGGTTTATAAATTCTATAATCTCACTCCAAAAATGGCTAATGCGTTCAAGAGAACTATTCATATCGACAAGCTAGAAGTGAATGGGTGAGTGTTGGGAGAAGAGGAAGAAATTGTCAATGAAATTTTGATATCGGGGTCACACTGAATTTGATCACAAAGGGGGAAGTTGGTGCTTTTGTCATCCTGTTTTTGATGGAAAAAAAGATGCGTAGGGAGAAATATTGTGCTTTCAAATCCTTAATTCAGCGAATAAGTTCCATAAAATGGGTGTTTCTGTCTCCTAGAAGCATTTTTTTTGGGGGATAAATTTGTGTACAATTAGAGAGGTAGTATCCAGATCAATGATAGAGTATAAGGCATTGCTGAAATATTAGTAGTATCATATAAGTGGTTTTAAAATGGTGTTGTTACAGAATAGTTGGTCGCAAATGATATGGTATCTCTAATATGAACAATCATTCTTGTTATGCTTGCTCAAGGATCACCCTAACCCTGAAGCTAGGTGCATCTTAGGCTGGCCACTTTGCCTCACTCAGGTAGCACTTTCTTTACCAAAGCTGAAATTGCAACAAATCTTGCAACTTTTCTATGGTCTTCAGCTCCCACCTTTGCCAATGTTAGAAAAGTTTTCTACTTTGTTATTTAGAATTAAGTGGAGTTGTACCAACTAAAAACAATTAAGTGGAATTGTACCAACTATAGAAAATTAAGTGGAATTGTGAGGAGATGGTTGCTCCAAGGGGGCGACATAGCGAAGAGTTGAAGTGATGTGGATTTACCGAGATGCTTGGCCTTCAGCCCAGACCCCATCATTATTTTATTTTAAATGTGAGCAACCGGTTCTTCAATTTGTTAGAGCAACTTGATTCAGAACAACAAAAACATAGGACAGAGGAGGAAGAAGATTTCTCAGATACATTAGCATTGATGTACTCTGAGGTGGATCCAGTACCTTTACAGATTGATAGCAGGTTGCATGAGGAAAGTTAAGCAGCAAGTGCAACTGCATGGGTCCAATCGAACATGGTGAAATTGAGTCAGCACTTCGGAGTTGATCTCAAGGGATGCAAAAGGGAAACTTATACTTTGTTGATGAAGCTAGACCAGAGGAGAGAAGAGGATAAGAGATTGGGGGAGAACCAGGTGGTCATAAATACAAGCAATATGGTACTGAAAGAGGTCAGAAACTTATTTTTCGACATGAATTTCAAGGATGGAGAACCAAGGTCCAGCGGGAGAATTCTATCTCTTAGTCATCAATGAGAGTTAAGATTCTCTCTTGGAATGTAAGGGGGTTAAATGAGCGTAGTAAAAGAGAGATCGTCAGAAAATTACTAAATCAATGGGGGGTGATGTCATAGTTTTAGTTGTGAAAAAACTCAAGGGATCAGTCGATAACATATTGCAGAGCATATGGAGCAACAGATGGATGGGGGTAACTCAAAAAGAAGCTCAGGGGAGCAGTGGGGGGGATACTAGTTCTATGGGACAAAAGAGTTTGGAATGGGGAGTTGGTGCTGAATGGAGAGCAATGTATAACGGGAAGATTTTCAGGAGTAAATGAGGACTTCTATTGGCATCTTAGCGCAATTTATGCAGATTGTAACAGAGTGGCTAGGAGAGCATTATGGCAGGAACTGTTAGTATTGAAAAACAGTCTCAATGGGCCATGGATAGTGTGTGGTGATTTCAATATCACCAGATACCCATCGGAGAGAACAAATTATCACAGACTGAGTGGTGCTATGGAAGAATTTTCATCATGTATTGAAGAACTACAACTGGTGGATCCTCCTTTATTGGGAGGATCTTTTACATAGAGAAGAGGGGAGGATCATAGTTGTGCATCTAGGATTGACAGAATTTCACATTATGCGGAGTGGGGGGGTAATTTTACCCATATCAAACAAAGTTGCCTTCCCAAAATGGCATCAGATCACAATCCTATTATTTTGTCCTATGGAGGTGAAGAGTGGAAGAAATCCTATTTTAAATTTGAGATATGGTGGCTTGAAGTGGAGGGTTTCAAAGATAGGGTGAAAGAATGGTGGGCATCCTTCCAAGTGAATGGCAGGCCAGGCTATATTTTGGCTGAGAAACTAAAACTGCTTAAAGTAAAGCTCAAGGAGTGGAGCAAAGTCAATAGACGGAATTGGAAACAAAGGAAAGAGGACATTCTTAACCAGATTTCAAAATGGGAAACAGTCCAAGAACAGAGACCACTCACAGATAATGAGTTGATCCAAAAGACTCACCTGGCAATGGAATTTGAAGAGGTAACTAAAAAAGAAGAGATAGCCTGGAAACAGAGATCAAGGATCCAATGGCTAAAACATAGGGACAGAAACACAAATTTTTCCATAGAATTGCAACTTCTCACAAGAGGTTTAATTCCTTGGAATAGTTGGAGGTGGATGGAGCTACCATCAAGGATCCTGATTCTATTAAGAATGCAGTGCAGAAATTTTATGAAGGCCTTTATAATGAGACTGAGCAATGGAGGCCTGGTTTGAGACTTCACGATGTATCAAGGATTACTGAGGTAGAACAAATATGGCTTCAGAGGCCTTTTGAGGAAGAAGAGATAATGGAATGCCTTAAACAGTGTGCTATGGAGAAGGCACCAGGTCCAGATGGTTTTCCTATGGTATTCTTTCAGACATTCTGGGGTATTCTGAAGGAAGACATCATTAATACAATTAAGGTTTTCCACTCCAAGCAAACTTTTGAGAAAAGTTTTAATGCAACTTTCATTGCCTTGATTCCTAAGAAACCAAGGGCCTCAGAGTTGAAAGATTTCCGACCAATTAGCTTGGTAGGAGGAGTATACAAAATTATTGCCAGATTATTGGCAGAAAGGCTGAAAAAGGTTGTATGTAAATTGATCAACAAACACCAAATGGCTTTTATTAAAGGGATGCAAATCATGGATGCAGCACTCATAGCCACTGAATGCATTGATTCAAGAACGAAAGGAGGAACATCTGGTATAATGTGTAAGTTGGATATACAGAAAGCGTATGATCATGTTAATTGGACATTCCTTTTGAATACTCGCCAACAGATGGGATTTGGAAGTAAATGGGTGAAGTGGATTGAATTTT
>NW_026026568.1:0-2496 GCF_019186545.1 Solanum stenotomum
TCTTAAAACAACAATTGGACCGAGTAAATCCAATGTATTGGTTCACATTTGCTTATTACTTGTGTGGTTTCAAAGCCTCTAATAATTTTTTTTTTATCAATAATCAATAACATGCTTCTGATTTGCTGGTAGGTGTTACTGTTAGTTTGTAATCAATATTGTGTTCTACAACTGATTGTTGTTCTTCTTGTTTGTTTCACTTTTTTTATAGATAACACACTGGAGGTTGCAACAATGTTTTGTTAGTTTTCGAAACTTTTTGGTTGCTGCAAATTGCTATGATGCCTACTGGCAGCTGGACTTTAGTGTGTAACTAACTCTATTTTAGGGCTGGACACAAGTTTGTTGAATTTTCTAGTGTTGTTGTTTTTGTTGGAAAACATATATGCACAGCGGAAGCATACTAGTATCTTACTGCTTACATGAATAATAGATAATCAATACCGTTTATGCTAGAACACATAAATTTGCTAAAATTTAATTTGATAAATACCTCTTGAAGCGTGATCAGACACCTTCAAGCAAATCCCCAAATTAGATTGATCTTCAAACGAATCCACAAGATAGACAACAACTATGATCTTCTACAGTGATCCCAAGTTCACATCCGAACTCTCTCAATACTTGGGTGGGCAAGTATGAATAGAAAACTAATCAATCTAGGGCTAGAAGAATCCCTAATTATAGAGATTTCTTCACAGTCCAAAGAGGAGAACAAAACACACGTTATTTTTCTTCAACCGAAAAATACACGCTAGTTTTCTTTTTATAAGAAAACTAACGCCTCTCCCCTTTTCCCTTTAGAATTAGGATTCTGAGTTCTAGTTAAATATGGGCACTGGAGGGACCATAGAATTAATTGCTAAGTCTTCCTATTATGGAAATAATTTCAAATAATTAATTTGAATTATTCTTACCATAATAAATTACAAATCATTCCACTAGAAATTCGTAATTGCACTCCTCTATTTATATTTCGTAATTCCCCATTAAACAC
The DNA here is from genome assembly GCF_019186545.1 of Solanum stenotomum. Taxonomy (NCBI): domain Eukaryota; kingdom Viridiplantae; phylum Streptophyta; class Magnoliopsida; order Solanales; family Solanaceae; genus Solanum; species Solanum stenotomum. The sequence goes on from NW_026026568.1 coordinate 998, forward strand.
TTATGTAATTCCCCATATTAAGATTTCCGATACTAATCAATAAATTAAATTACTGACGAATTTAACTTAATGATTAATTTCCTTTAGAGCACTACTTAACTTATTTCATGTGTCGGATTCATAAATCCACTTGCAAGGTTTGACACGATGAAAACTTATAAGTTTCTCAAAAAGGCATATCAATCAATCTCTATAACGAGACATGGATTTCATCAACTAACTTATTATTTCACCAATATATATTATTATCATCCAACTTACCAGGCATATTGACCCATCTTAAAATCTCACCTTTTAATAAATCAAAACGATAATTAATATATACAGATCATAATAGTTATATCAGGATTAAGAATATAAGTACATTTAATAGTTTAGAGAATATGTTTTGTCAGTCAGTCTAAAACAACTATCTCTACTTGGTCCCGTTCAATACATACAAAATGCACTAGCACAAGAAGTTGGAACTATACCATTCCCATAATCAAGATAAATTACCTATAATCTTGTGCTACAATCGTACCGATAGCATGTCCAATTTCCATCCTAGATTGTGAACAAAAAACTTTATACTTATAAGAACCGATGATTTAATCCTCTGTGTATAAGCAAAAACTCTACACACTAAATCATCTACTATATAAGTAAATAGACACCATAAACGAATATATGATCTATTAAAATTGAGCAAATATTTATTCTATAATAAATATTATTTCTTAACACATGGTTAATAGTATATATCCCAACAATCTCCCACTTAGACTTTTAACCATCACAATTGTTATAATGTACCATATCTAAATGCATGGTTAATAGTATATACCCTAACAATCTCCCACTTAGATATTTAATCTTGAAAATTGTTAGAATACTATGTCTAAACACATGATTAATAGTATATACCCTAACAATCTCCCACTTAGACTCTTAACTATGCATTTACAACTTTCACAAGCATTCCTTTATTTCTATTTTCTCATGCAATTTTGTCTAGTAGTGCTTCGTCGTAACAAATTGATTTTGTACTAGATCTTGAGAGAGCTTCTCATGAAACCCTCCAAGAGTGTACTTCTTTTCAGATCATAAAAGTTCTCTCAAGCATACAAAACAAATCAATCTTCACTGTGATTCTCCCACTACGACTAAGCACTACATAATCACACTTTCATGATCTTGAGTCTTAATATTTTCTTCAAAATCTTTCGATATTGAAATATTAACAACTTTTCATGTAGTGTTCTTCAATTTGCTCAACATCACTTCCACTACTTGAGGTAGTAATTTTCTTATGTCTAGCAACGTTTCTCCCATTACATAAATGCAATGGAACGTCATTTCTGACATACCGATTAGATGTTTTTGAGCGTCTGAATTTATAATTGACTTATTTGTTATTTCTTTGTTCAATTCCTGTAAAACTAGTTTACTTCTACGAATATGGTTTACTAAATGATCCTTTTCTAGAAATCAGACAGTTGTGTTAACAATTGTCTTAT
>NW_026026568.1:5421-41841 GCF_019186545.1 Solanum stenotomum
TATTGTAATCTCATATATTCTGTTCAACAAAAGAAAAAATCAAAAGTTTTCTTGTAGTGGCTGTCACCGTCACTATGATTCTCTTAAGCATCCAATAAATAGATCATAATTCATATATGTTAATATGCCTTAAGAAAAAATTTGACCAATTGAAAACCAACTTTCTGCCAAAAAAAAATTTGAACACGGCATTCACAATTTTAGCAAAAAATTAAAAAAGATTACCTAGCCAAAAGAGATCTAGCCGCCACTGTTAATAAGTTTTCAATCTTTCAACAAAGAAACAACTTTGTAACGTGTGAAATAGCGAACAATAGTCGGCTGAACAAGAATCCGTGTTCTCGCTCCTTATCACATAAAAGATTAAAATAGTTTTGATTCATTCGCACACCAGATCATATCTCTAAAAAACTCGAGAACGATATCAAGATGAAAATCATATTTTAATCATGTTATCTATTTAGATGCAAGCAAGGCTCTTGATGCCAATTGGTAGAAAACTATATGCACAGCGAAAGCATATTATAGTGCAAAGAGGGGAGCATACCCAACCAAGTGCAGTTCGATAAAGGCTTAGTGATCCTTCTAATTATTTGTTGTTTAACTTACGGAAAATAATTTCGTTGAAGTGATAAATTAGTCTCTGCATGATATCTTTATCTATAAGGTGAAGGATTATTTGCCTAAGAGCAAAAAAGAGAGATTACTATGTAATTTGTACTTTGTTGAAAAACTGCTCTGACGTGGTATTTCCTAAGTTTCGAAGCAGTGTTTTTGATAGTTTACAAAAATCTGAAAATCAAGTTATTACACATTCCATGAAGAGTTAATTGTGTGTATGTTGCGTATAATTGGGTGAGACTTAATGTTTATAGTTAGGTTCATCCAATTGAAGTAGAAATGAGTTTATATGTAGATTGCCAAGAAATATCTTGATGGGATGCAAATGATATGCAGGAATTTATTAACTTTACTCTCCATTACATTGTTGACTTGGATATTTCAATAAAGAGGTGAGCATATCAAAGTTTGTGTTATTTGGATCCTCCAAAAATGTCGCCGCACCCATGCCAGTCTTCCTTCAAAAATTGTTTTTTTGGAGGACCTGACACACACCAGACAACATTTTTGAAGGATCCAAGCAAACATAGATCAAATGTTGAATTATCTGCTTTGTTGTGGCAAACTTCTTAATCATTCTTCTTTGCAGAGGAACATTCATTGAGTTTAGAAGTGGCATGCTAAATGTGTCGCCTATTGGGAGGAACTGTAGTCAGGAAGAAAGGATGAATTTGAAAAGTATGACAAGGTATAGATAACTGCTCTAGTATTGCATATATGTTTTGCAGTAATGTACCTCCGATAGATTTTTTTTCTCTGTGATTTGAAGACAATTGAAACTATAATCAGGTACAGAAGATACGCAAAACTATGGTATCAATGCTCAGAGAAAAGTTTGCACATTTTAATCTCACCTTCTCCATTGGAGGCCAAATTAGTTTCGATGTAAACATTTTAAGCCTTTTCTTGTGCTCATTGACCGCTGAATGTTTTAAGTATATTATTGATAGATGATTTGGGGATCTTGGTCATGATAGGTTTTCCCCCAAGGTTGGGACAAGACTTATTGTTTGAGATACCTTGAAGAATTTAATGAAATTCACTTTTTTGGAGACAAAACATACAAGGTAATCTTTAGTTATTGACGTGCTTGAAGCTTTCCTTTCATGTACGGATTGATATCAGAGTCGTGCTTTTTATTGAACAGGGAGGAAATGACCATGAGATCTACGAGTCTGAGAGAACTGTGGGTCACACAGGTCCGCCTAAAACTTTATTTTGTTGATGTTTGAATAGTTATTCTCTTGCATAGTTACTAGGGGAATCACATTACCTGCTATTTGTTTCCTTTTCTCTTTTTCCAGTTAATAGCCCGGAGGAAACATTGAAACAATGTTCTGTTCTATTCCTCGGCAAGGATAATGGAAGTTCTTGATCTTGTTGCAGTTCTCCAGGAAGTTCTTGAGCTTGTATGTTTTTATTCTATGCACAACAGAAATGAATAATTGCAATAAATCTTGTATTGAATTTTCTCAGCAAAATTATAATATGACTGTAGTACTTTTTCTTGAAATCCAACCTTTGCATCCAAATAGGTAGCTTGATAATGGTCTCTTTGAACCGAGAAAGCTTGAAGAGAATTCAGTTGTGTTTATTAAAGTTTTAGTCTTTGTTTCGAGCTAGACAACATTCTGCTTCGTAAAATATACAATGAGATATACTGATGATATACCCTCTCATGAGTAATCGGACGAATTTACTGGAACTGAATAATTCAGGGGGTTGATAGGTGAGACTTGATAGTCATTAGTGTTGGCAATTCGAGCTCATTTTTCTCGTCACAGATTGTGGATTTGTCAATGTTGATCTTACTGCTTTATGAGATACAGTTGTATAGCATCTCAAGTTGATCGTGCGAAAGAATTTGTTCATTTACTCCCTTGTTTCCTCTTAAGTTGCTCAATGTTTCTTCCCTGGCTTTTATATAGTGTTCATGGTTAATATTTGTTGACCTAAAGGTATCACATTTGAGATAAAAAATGGTTTTTGCACAGGTGGACATAAGGTTGTGCCATCTTTAGCTCTTATTGTTAAGTTGAAGCTTTTATTTTTCGTAAAATCTTATCTAAAGCTTAGGATCATCCATTTGTGTTTTCGCAATTTGAGGATGGATTTATTGCTAAAAATTACCTCTCTTTGAGTACCCTTTGTCAAGAAATTTGTTAGTTTCGAAATGTTTTCCCTTCAGAATAATGCACTGTTTTGCCTTTAACTGCTTTATTTTAGCTCCATGTGTCGAGAACATAGTCATTTAATCCTAAGTTAGTATGTGTTTTCTATGGGCTTCGATAGCTTACTGGTAGCATCCCATCGGTTCATTTATTTTTGTTTTATTACTTTTGCTCTTCTGTAATACTCTCTTTGTTCCTAATTACTTGTCTACTTTTGAATTGACACACATTAAGAAAACAATTAATGACATAGTGAGTTTATCATTTTATCCCTATTAATTATGAAGCGGATGAAAAACTCTACATTTTTCAAAATAATTAGTCATTTAATTGAGGGTATAATAGGTAAAAAAAATTGTCCTTTCTTGATTTGTCAAAATGGACAAGTAATTAGGGACAACTATAAAAGAAAAAGTGGATAAGTAATTAGGGACAGAGGGAGTATGTTTCTTTAATAGTATTTAGGAATTGGTTGCTATACATTAATTGTTTTTAACCTGTTGCATCATCCCATCTAGTTTATACATGTTAGTGATAATTTGTAGGAATTCATGTTGACTTTTTATCTTTATAATTTCCTTTAGTTGGGATTATGTGTTAGTTTATGTCTTCTGTCTAGAGTCGATATATATATATATATATATATATCTTTGGTTTCTCTTTTTTTAGCATATTGTTTTTTCTCTGTTCATTTTGGTCGGATTATATGTTAATATTTTGCCTTTTTTCTTCTTTTTTTGTTGCATGTGACATCAATCCGAGTCCATTGTGGACTCCACTCTTGCATATCCTTGAGTCGTTTCGAGTCATCCTCATATTTGCGATGAAAGAGAAGCTGAAACAGGCCCCGGAAAGTCCGAAAATGGGCTGTATACCTGTTTTATACAGCAGTATACATTCATATACGTGGCGAGTATCGATATACAGGTCCAATTATCGAAATATAGGATACGGGAGCTAAAGCGGGCTGTATGCATTTGGTATACCGTTCAATATACAGAAAAATGGGCTAGTATACAGTCCATATGCAGCAGTATACATTCAGTGGATACGGGGATTTTCAGGAACAAAAATGGGCAAAAGCCCAAACTCTTTTGTTACCAGCAGGTCCAAGCAGTTTTTCAGAACAGAAATGGGTTGAAACCCATTTGTTGAAGCTTAAATTTAGAAAGAGGATAGGGATAAAAGTATGTTTGCTGACCCAATTTCGAATTTGGGCAGGGGCCCAAATATGAACATTATTCTTCCTTTACTCTTATTTATTTATTTATTGTTGTATAACTTACATAAATCTCATAGTGTAAAGAGCAAATTACATTTTATTCCTACTTTTTTTCAATTTACAAAAATCCCTCAAAATCAGTGCTATCCGGATACATACCAAACAAGTCGGATACATTATATTTGATACATTAAACACAAATTCAATTACCTTTTAAAAAGGAAAGGGAATATAAAATTAAATGTGAGTTCTCCAAATCACGCTAATCTAGTTGATTTCAATCTCTTCCAAATTTTAACAGCTTCAATCAAATCAGAATTCAAATTTTCTTTTCTCAATTATATTTCAAATTCGTCCAACTTCAAACAATTCAAATTTTCTTCTCTCAACTCTCACCCAAATCGTAATAGATTGACAAAAGTCGAAAACAATAGCTCATACATGATTAAATATTCATGAATCTGGGAAAGCGAGGTGAGTTATGAACGATACTATAGATTTCAAATTTGTTTTCCCAATTCGTCCAAGATCCTTTCAATTTTGATTCAAAATTATCAAAATATTTGAGAAGATACGTCACGAATATTTTGATTTTGCTGAGACATTGAAGAATCTGGAAAAAAAAAATTAGATCTAACATTCAGAAATCTGAAAAAAAATATGAGCCTAGATTTGCAATGTATAAAATAGATCATAGCTTTAATTTCATAGTATAATAGATATGACAATAAGAGATATGAAATTACATATATTGTGCTATTAATTCGATTTTTTATTTGTATTTTCGAGATGACTATATCAATCGTGATACATTAGTATTTATGTATCTTGTATAAATTGATAACTATTGTATTTCTATTAATTAGATGCATTAAATAAGTAAATTTTGCACGTAAAATGTTTGCTTAGAGTTCGACACATAACTGTGTGATAGATATTACATATCATATACATGTAGTATTAATTTAAATTATTGTATCCTGACAAAATGTTTAGCATGATACATTAGTATTTTTGTATCTGGTTGTGCTTGTGAAATACTATACTTTATAGATGATACAGTGTACATTTATTTATTGTAAAAACATCAAAATATTGAAGAATGAAGGTATGTATCAAATTATATTTATATTTTGTATCTGATATTAAGTATAATTTAGTTGTCTGGTTGTTTGTGATCGGTACATAGAAATAATTGTTTTATGAAATGTATCACTAATTTCTTTAATGTTAACAGGTTGTTGCATCATCTGAGTATCTTTATTCAGTATATGATTCTGGGGGAAGATACATTGTTTGCCTTGAAAGATAAATATGCAATTGTGGAAGATTTCAAATTGATAAGATACATTTTTTATATAATGTATCATTTTGTAGTTAATAATAATGTATCTGATATAATAAGGTTGTGAAAGAAGGATGTATGTAAACTGAAATAATATGTATCACAATAAATAAGAATTAAGCTATCAATTAGATACATGAACAAATACAATCCACTAAAGAAATTTGATTATGAAAAACACCAGAAAAAAGAGAAAACTATTAGACTGTATGAAATTTTGGTGAAATTGAAATTGATATTATTATGAGATAATGGAAAAATTAAATAATAATACAGGAATCCTAATTACTTTCAATGAATGATTAGTCGTTAGAGTCCATAAACAACTCAAATTATGGAAAATTTACAAATATTACACTAATTATTACCAATAATAACTATTACTATTACTTCTTCTTTTTCTAATTTTACGTTTTAGTGTTAAAAATTGAAAGTTCACTTATTTGATTATAAAATTTGGAGTATTTTTAAAAATAGGTAAAAACTCATAAATATCCTTTTTAGATTTTTTTGTCTAAGAATATCTTTAACCTACAAGAAAGAGACTAATTTTGAATTTCAAACGTGAATGAGAAAATAACTACTAAGATTCTGTGACTAAAAATAAGGAGAGACTTGTGGAGTGAAATAAGGAAGAGATAAACGTTGGTTTTCTGAATGAGAAAATAACTACTAAGATTCTGTGACTAAAAATAAGGAGAGATTTGTGGAGTGAAATACAGAAGGAATAAACGTTGATTTTGGGGGTTAGGATTTATGTATCCAGTGTTTGGGGGTTTAAAAGGAAAATAAGGAATTTGTAAAATTTTAGAACTGATAGGGAATAATGGAAATTATGGTGAAAAAAAGGTGTGTATATAGATAATTTATCCTTTATTATTTGTATTGACTAACCTTTTGCTTTANATCAATGGGATTTGGAATTTTAATAGATTATCCTTCTCCTTACCCCAGTCCCTCAGTTTTTTTCTATACAAAATACGTATGTCCCTAGAACGAGCTCCATTGATGATAAAATCGTGTGGCGTCTAACTTCGGATAGTCTATTCACAACAAAATCTTCTTACACGTTCTTAGACACAAAAGAGGATATCTTTTGAAAATTTAATAAGTTTTCTTAATTTCTTTCAAAAAATTAACTTGCGACTCTCTTTGAAAATCGATTTTTCTTTAAAACTTAAGTTTTTGAAAATTAAAGTCTTTCTTTTACATTTCGATAAAACAGAAATGACGACTCTGTTGGAAATTTAATTTAGTTCTAACCATAATGATTTGACTATTTGACTTTTTGTTGATAATTGCTGAATTGTTTTATCTATGCTTTACTTGTTTAAATTGCTATTAACTGTTATTTTGCAGTCATGGCATGTTCTATCACCAAGACATTAAATGCAGTATATTAAAGAAAGGTTTTGCGATTCCGCAACTGGTCTTTTTTTTTATACTTAGCCATTTTCAGAATGACTGACAATTTATTGGTTTATCATGCGTTCAGTGGTTGTCATAATTCCAGCCTAAGTTGTCTGCTTGAGTTTCCGGTCTTTCAAAAGTCACTCTTAGTCAACTAGCGTAGAGCAAAATCAAATTCCTTAATTTAGCGTATTTGAACTAAGATGACCCAACACCCAAGGCGTGTTGGGACCATTAGAAGCCTACTTTGTGTCTATTTGGCCCATTGGTCAATAAAAAGACAACCATACTTATGTAGTTATGTGTTTATGTAAATGATGTATACGTCGTTTGGCAAACCATTGTTTCTTGGGGTAGAGAGTTTAATAGTTTGGTCTAGTCGAAGAAGGAGCTCTACAAGCTGCTATTTCATCCAAAAGTGTGGACATTCGCAGATGACAAGAAATGAAGGATGAAGATCTTCTTTAGAAGCATAGTTTAGGATTGTACCCATGCGTGAAACTGATTATTTGTATTTAATGCTTCCTACTTCAACGTTGTAAGGAGAGTGCTAGGGTTTAACGAATTACAGAGTCAACACAGAGAAGAATAAGAAGAAGAAGCAAAAATGGGAGCGAAAGGGAAGAAGAGAAGAGAGAAGAATTATAGAGCAACTCATGAAGACACTACTAGACTTCCTCCCCCACCCAACACCTCTTCTATTGATGTCATTCCCTCTAAGCTTCGTCAAATTATGGCCTTTTCAGATATGTGCTTGCTTGTAAGTTGATTTAGTACTTGACAATATAAAAGCATTAATAATAGGGCTATAATAAGTATAAAATGGTGAATTATCTCTTAAAATTTTAAATTGGACAAGTAAAAATGAGTATTTTGATATAATGGATAAATAAAAATGAACACTTGAAATATTAAGTATCATTGATTTTTGTTAATTGGCATTTGATACTTAGTAAGTTATTTCAAGTTAACCTCAAAGCTTACTAAAGACACCACATTTAAATAACCAAATCAAACGAACTTGTAAAAATGTTACTTCCATTAAGTTTAGCCATATAGAAAATTTCTTCACTAAATATTGATTAATAAATAAGAATATATATAGATATATATATATATATAACATATTTTGTTTTGATCAAACTACATGAATGTACCAAATAAAGTAAACAAAGAAGTAGATTATTATTCATTTATGTCAAATCTTATTTTTTTCCTTAATGTTTGATATTTGGTTTTGGTTTTCACTAGTTAGAACTCATGCCTAAAGACGTCAGTTTGAAAATAAAATGCTTCTTATCAAAGATATATTAAATTTTTTGGGCTCGATCCTAAATTATTTGATTAAAAATAGAAAAATATCATACGAAATATCAAAGATTTTAACATTTTAGAAAAAAATTATTTGGAATTTATTGAGTTATATTTGATTGTACATTTTGCAAAGAATATTTGAAATAATAGTTTTTCTTGAATTACTCAAATACAAGTTAAAAGTGAATAGTGGGTTGATTTTTTTTTATGTTGAATATAAGTTATTTTAAAATTTTAAAATTTAAAATTTTCATGGGTTGATCAAACACTTATTTTCAAATAAAGTGAAAAAACATTATTTCAAAAAAGTGAATAATTTTTATAGTCAAACGTATATGTCCTACTTCCTTTCACTACTAAAAAACAATGAATACCGACTTAAAAATAATTGACCTCAAATGAATGTCGGTAATTTCCGTACTCCGGAGGTCGATATTGTTAAAAAGAATAAAACATAAAAAAAAAATAGAAAACCGACTAGTAGTCGGTTTTCATGCAAAATAAAGCGGAAAAACCAATTACCGACCTAGGAGGTCAGAATGTTTCCCTGAAAAAATGAATTACAATAAAAACTGACATCTTGATGTCGGTATTAAATAATAAATAAATAAAAGTATTTATTTTTAATCAATTAAATATAAAAAACAAATTCGAGAATTATTTTGAATTAATTTTATTTAAATCGTCTTCCAGAGGACGATTTTGCGTAAAATAAAAAACAAAAAAAATTATAATACCGACTTCCGAAAGTCGGTAAAATTAAATAGTATGTAATTAAATTAATTTTCACTAATAATATATATATAGTGACTTCCAGAAAATTAATAAATTAATATTTTCAATTAACTTTAAATAAATCGTCTTTGGATGACGGTTTTATATAAGTTAAAAAATAAATTAATATAAAATACCAACTTTCCGATGTCAGTATTATTTAATTAACATGATTACTTTTTATTTATCTTAAAATTTAATGTGATACCGACTTCATGAGGTTGATATTTTTTATTTAATCTAATTACTTTTAATAAAAGCGACATCCAGAGGTCGATTTGTTTAAAATATTCCTATTAATCACAATTTTGCTAGTGTGCATAATACTAATTTTTCATTTTACACCTACAATTAATTGTTTCAAAAAGTGTAACAATTTTGGATACTTTTATAAATAAAAAGTTAAAATTCGTGGAATAAACAAAAAATATCAATAATCCATATTTAGAGTATGAAACTACGTTGATATGAATTAGGAGATAATTATACTTATATTTCTAGAGTAATGTACAAATTCTATCAGTCCGTCATCAAATCATGAACTTAATACCTCATGTAATGATATAGAGGTGAAGGGCTAACATATAATCCATCCGAGTATGAAATGCGAAAACCCGCAGCCGCTACGCTTTGATGACAAGGGAAACCCACAGCCGCTACCCTTTGGGTGCGCACAAGGTAAAATCCCCGTTCCTATGTAATAGCTCGCAAACCACGTAGGATAGGTAACCCGCACTAAGCAAGCTCGGTGCGACGAGCTCGACCTAGAAGGCAAACCCCTTGCTTTCATTGGCAAGGGGTTTCGAACTTGAGACCTCCAATATGGAAGTCCCAAGCCCAAACCACTGGGCTACCTCTCGAAGGGTATTTATATTTATAATTAATTGTTTAATTATTTATACGTATAGCCTTTAGAGTCTTATCTCATTTTATGAAATAGATAATAGAACATCGTAAGGTATTGTACAAAGCAAGTTCTATCAAGATTTTTACGTTCAATCTTGAATGGATGTCAAGTGTAGTGATCATATCGTAGGCAATATAATGACATGTAAAGGATAATTCATAGGAGTATGAAATACGTTGATTATATACTTGTCGAATAGTTTAACAAATCAAGTTTAACGTCAAGGGCTCAAGGCAAGGACCCCCCAAGAGTCCTTGAGGAGGACCAATGGACTGCACAAAAAGCTGTCAAAAATAGCTTGACCCACGAAATGGGCACCCACGAGCTGTGGATAGACACACACCCCATAGGTGGGGGTCGTGAGTCGAGGCTAGACCTCCCCCAACTCTCCAAAAGTCTCTGTCCAAGCTACGACCATGCAGTACGGTCCGTAGACCCACTCACGACCTGTGGGTGCGGTCTCGTGAGTGGGGGGGCTTGAGTTGGCAAAAAGGAGGGGCTGCAGACCCAAACCACAGACCTGCCGGACGGGGCGTGAGCCCACCTACGGTCCGTAGGTGGTGGGCGGAGGTCCCCCATTGCAAAAGCTGCTTAATCTCGGCCAAGGCTTAGCCAAAGCCATTAATTCCAAAAGTTATTATATTAGTGTGGGGTCATTTTAATTTATTTTAATAGACCTATATAAGTACTTCTAAGTCATTAAACTCCGCTTAACACTTCATAACTAACAAGACCAAAATTAGAAACTACTCCCCTCTCCAATATTTCTCTCTCTAGGACTCCATTGAATAGCAAGAACAAGGTCAAGCTTAGGGATTCAAGAAACGACCTTTTTTCTCCAATTTCTTGTGGAAATCAACCTAAGGTATGGATGCTTTTAATCTATGGGTAGCTATCACCCATAGAGCCTCTTCAAACTTGGTTTTTAAGACTTCCAATTCCCTAAAAAACCTAGGGTTTCAATCTATGTCATGGGTCTTCTTCTAAAACGTTTTCAATTGTTTAATTATGGTTTATTATGGTTGATTATGATGATTTATGATTGGAGTAATGGAGTATTGTTGAATTATGATGAAAATCTCCCTTGGACCCTTGATTTCCCATCTTTCTAAATTGTGAACTATGGTGTGGCTTGATTGATTATGAGAGCTTGACAATTGATTATGTAAACATTGATTAAGTTGATTGAATAATGATATGCCTTTATCTAATGTGGTAATTCTAGAAGTTAGGGTTGATCTTGATTCATAGCCTTGAAGGGCAACTTGTGAGGGTTTGTACATGTTGATGAGTATTGTATATGAACTCATGATCCACTTAGATAGTGATGATCCTATGATTATTGTGTAATTGTGGTATTGTTGCAAGATCCTTCCCCCATACCCTTACACATAACTATGTATGAAAGGTCTATTATTATGATAATATTGTTGTGTTGATTGAAATGCTATTCTCATGACACACTATGCACATGATGTGAAAGGTTTACTCACGTATTATTGATTCTAAGGTTGAAAGGATATTCTCACCTAATGAATCCATGAGCTACCATGATACCATGTTGGTTTGAGTGCTAGGCATTCTTCCATGAACATGAATATAAAGTGAAGACTTAACATGAATATTAAAGGGAATTAAGCTTAGCACCGAGTGGATATGAATATGAGATGGAAGCTTTTACGTTAGAAAGTACGGCTTTCCAAGGCAAGTTATCTCATGAGATGGAAACCTTTTACCTCAGTTAGTCCGGGTTTCTAGTAGCAATCTCCTTATCCCATAACTATGTGCCCACATAGGTCTTTAGCTAGTGGATCCACCTAAATGCTAAACATGTAAGTTCTACCATAGGCAAGTAGGACACCTCTTTTCGGTGTGGGGCATGACACCGGATTCCATGTAGCTCACAGGGTCTATGTTGGTTAAGGCTATATTTCCCTACATGACAAGAACATGATCTATGACATGACAAGAACAAGAATATGAATTATGAACAAGAACATGAGTTATGTGCTATGATTATTTAAGAGGTGTTACTTAGTGTGAGTGGGGTTATGGGACTTCACTCATGCATTGCACAAGTAAGCTTTGAGAGTGATTGTGGTATGTGCTTTAATGACATGATGCTTTATGAGTTAATGCATGTTTTACATGAATATGAACCATGAATATGAACATGAACATGAACTATACTTGTGACTTCTTAATGAGATTTTCTTAGTGTGAGTGGGGGTATGGGACTTCACTTGTACATTGCACAAGTAGACTTATAAAGGAGTTATGGTGTGGTTTCCTTATGACATGAAGATGTATGAATCTATGTATGCATGATATGAATTATTGTTAAGAGTGACGCTCCTTATTATGAACTATGAACATGAATGTCTCTTTGTCTATGAGTGTTGGCTATGGATGAGGTCAAGGTAAGTTATGCATGACTATGGTAACCTAAGGTTGCTTATGGTATTGTTTGACTATGTAATTACTCTAAATGTGCATGATGGGTTTTAAACTTGATAAAGGCATGATTTCCACTAAATGTCCCTTTTATGCATGTTTTAAGGATTTTTATGCATGATTTCCATACTTAGTACATTATTTGTGCGAACCCATATTTTCTACATTTTCTTATAAGTCTAGGTTCCGGTCAATGAGGTATACTTCTCTTTTCAAGTAAAGCTTGGGTTGACTATTCTCCAAGCTTGGTGAGTCCTCATAGTTTGGGGACAAGACTTATTCGTTTCTAGTTTCCTTTTGTACTTTCCATTTTCAAGACTATGTTGTAAAGGGCTATGTCCCTAAGATTGTATTCGATTGTATTAAATGGTTTCTTTGAGACAAGGTCTAGACTCTTATATTCCTTTTATGAAAAAGACTTCTATTATAAAAGTTTTAAATTCCGCATCATTTCTATGTACTTATGTTCATGATTATGCTAAGGGCTTGTATGAGACTCCTTCGAGGTCAAGGGGTACCCCTGGATCGTGACAGTTACCCCATGAGAGGATAAGTATTTTTTTTGGTATTAACATAATTTAGGTATTTAAAATCCACTTCTTGACAACACATTACATACCCACAAAAAATCACTGATTTTAAAAAAATTATACAAAAAAAAAGAACAACCTTAACATACCTTCAATTCGATATGTATAAGAATATGAAAAATTACCTAACTACACATCTTTTCTTACCCTATTTTCTATTATTCTCTACCATTTTAAAAAATTACAAAAACCCTCTTTTTCCCTTAAATTCTCTCCTTTCCAAATACATAACTTTCAATTTTCAACTTCATTATTTTCTCCCTTTTTTCATGCCTCTAATCACTCCACTATATCATCAGTTACCTTCATCACTCCTTTATTTTGAATTTTAAGTATTATCTCTCTTTGATTAATAATTTAAAGTTAATCAAGAGGTAGTTCTTCATTTATTTTTTTTCTTTCCAATTCATTTTTTACAGAAAAATCATGTGAATATTGGGATAATTTTTCATACACAAAGACAAGTGTTTTACTGCTAGAGAGATGATTAGAATGTAGACTCAATAAACCACCCATACATGGACATGACAAAATAAACATGGAGAAAATTAGGACAAACAAATTATAAAAAGTGTCACTTATATATATGGGTATGTATCATATGTATGCGCAGTACTATTTTATAACTAAATCATTATTTATCATATTCGTATATTTTTTTTGTATATGATATATAGCTACGTCAAATTATATGGGCATGATACATAAATACTATTTTATATTAAATGTATCAATCTCAAACCAAACAACTTATGGACAACAATTACATATTTAATGTATCCTGTAACAATACTTGACGTATCAATTTAAACGAGAAACATAAATAGTAATGTATCTTGCTGTATTTTTTTAGATATGATACGTAAATTTGAATTTATACTAAATGTATCAATTACATAACAACTACCACACGATAATGTATCGATCTCAAATCTAACTTCTTATGGGCAACAATTACTTATTTAATGCATCTTGTATATACAATACTTATCAATTTAAACGAGTTACACAAATAATAATGTACCATGCACTAATTTTTTTAGATATGATATGTAAATTAAAGTTTATACTAAATGTATCAATTACATAGCAATTACCACACGGTAATATATCGATCTCAATTCTAACATCTTATGGACACAATTATTTATTTAATGTATCTAGTATAAATACAATATTTATCAATATAAACAAGATAGCAAATAGTAAAATGCTAAGTAGCAAGGATATTCATGATGTATCATAAGATAAAGGGTATGCGACGATAGCAATTTACAAGCACTTAAATTGCTTTGGCTTAGAACTTTTTGATGATGTAAATACGGATAAATGAATTTTAGTTTTAGCTTAAAATATTGAGATGCAATTGTATGATCTTTTTTAAAAAATAAAATGAACTTTCAATTTTTTTCTTCTCAAAATGGCGACTTCGTGGAAAATAGGTGAGATGCACTCCTACACGTACTATGAAGTAATTATAACATTTACTATTTGTATTTGACGTGTAATCAAAATTTTAGTCACATATATCTATTAGCGTTGTAGAGTATGTAAAAGTCATATTTATTTTAAGATTTATTATACCAAGGTTTGTCAAAGCAATAGATAATTTTGTTGACTTTATCAAATTTCTTCATATTTAAATTTTACCATTAATTAATTTTTAGCAGAGGAAAAATATGTGAACCACATCACATAATTGTTCTAAGATGGCAGGTAGTAGAAGTGTGCTTTGTGGTATAACAAATAAATGTACGAGCAAGGAGAAAATTACGAAAGTCAATCGCTAATCGTTTTAAGAAATAAAAATTGAATGAGCCAAAAACTTTGTAAAGACAATATACAATCTATGTCATAAGATCCAGTGGTAAGTAGAAGCAACACAAATTACTTTGGTCTGTGCATCTGATTTTGTCAACATACATATTTGAAACGTATCTATCATAATTTTATCATTTTTGTATATATGTCTTCTGCTTGTGTCAATGATACTATCATATAAGCTTATCCTTCATCACCAAATGACAATGTACAACATCAACTACTTGAAAATATGAAGTGTTGGCCCGTGTTGAATATATATATATATATAAAAAAGTTGAACATGTGTTTAAAACATGAATTTTATTTTAAAACATATGAAAATTCTGGAAGAAAAAATAATATGTTTAGACCCCAAAAAAAAGTGATACTATTAGAAGAAGGTATTTGAGAAGTGAAATAGAATGTACCATGTGCTTAACTTGAAAAATAATCAAATCAATTATTTAACTTTCTAGCGTGAAATTCATCTTCATTTATTTTCTACAAATAATACAAGACTGCTCTTCTCTATATTGCTTAAAAATTATGTAAAAAATATTATATATTATAATAATTAATAATTTAAAATATTTAAATCATATAAAAAATGATCAACTCTCCAAATTTTTATTCATATCATATAAAAAATAATATATATTAGGATTGTGTCATGCACGAGCTCCCATATCTAGTAGTACATTTTATAGAACTTATATAAATGAGTAATATCTTTTTATAACAACCATTAATCTAAACATATAAGTACATTTCATTATTATAATTAACATTTTTAAAAGAGAAAATACATAATACCCTCCTTGAACTTGGCAACACAACTTCCTTTAGCCTTTAAATTACACGGGTGTTTAAATATCCCCTTAACATCTTTGAAGTGAGTTTTTTCAACCCTAATACTACAATACCAGTCTCACAGTGGCAAGTGTATTACACACACACTATTTCATTGCGACATCAGCGCCACAACATTACCACGTCAGCGCCACATTGAAAATTATTAAAATTTTGAGTTTTTTTTTAATTCTTTTTTGTTTCTTTTTATTTATACAATTTTAGAAAGGTAAAATTAAAAAAAAAATTGAGAATTAATCCAAGATTATAAAAATAAAATCTCAAAATTAAAATCAAACTCTAACATATTCAAGACTAGAAAACATTCAATTTTTAAAACACATTATCAAAATAAATAAATTATACAAATTAAATAACTAATTTGAGATGAAGAAATTATAAATTTTTTACTAAAAAAGGCTTCAAGTTCATCATAATCAACAAATCCTTCCATAAGTAAAATCTTGAAGCAACAATAAATTGTTGGTTTTTTCATTTTTTCTTTTTCATCACTTCTAAGAATAAGCAAGAATAATTTGAAATGAAGGAATAGGTGGGGGTGTTTCGAAGAAGAAGATAGAAGGTGGCAGGGAAGGAAGCTCGAAGAAGAAGAAGAAGTAGAAGAAAGGGGTGAGGCAAGTGTGGGTGGCGGCGGGGTTCAAAATAGGAGAAAGAGGGGTGCAGGTAGGGGGTTAGAAGAACGAAAGGGTGGGGTTGTTGGCGGATAAAGGTGGTGGGGTGGTGGCAGTGGCGTAGGCACATGTATGCCAAGGTGTCCAATTGGACACCCTGTGTCGGAAAAAATACTTCATATACAAGTAAAATGATACACGAAGTGATTAAATAACATATTTTGGACACCCTTGACATAATAAGTTGTTATAGCCTAGTGGTTTAAGATGTCTTGAATGTGTGTAGACATTTTTAATGAGTCAGTGCTCGCGTGTTCAAATCTCACTTGGAACAATTTTTTCCCTTTTTAAAAAGAGCTTTTGTTGTTTAATTTTTGGACCCTCTTCATGAAATTCCTGGCTCCGCTAAAACTTTATTGGTTGGAAAGAAAAAAAGGGGCCATTTTTTTTATTTTTTTATTTTTTAAGTTTTCACTCGCTTTTTATTTTTTTATTTGCCACATCAGCATTTTTGATGGATTTTAATTCACTTGAAATGAGATTAGGGGGGTAAATAATTATTTGTAAAGTTAAAGTACTAAAGTAAGTTTAGCGAACAAGTTCAGGAGGGTTTTTATGTATTTTCTCTTTTTAAAAATAAACTTTACATGTTATGGTATACTATATATATATATATATATATATATATATATATATATCCTATGATGACATTTTATCATGTGAGCTAAAAAAAATTATAATATTTGATCAAATAATATAGCCATAAAGAGATTTCACTTTCACTATATAACAAGTAAGGTTCCAAAAAAAATTGTCATTATTTTATTTATAATAAATATTATCAAGAAGTATTTTTTTTTTTTCTAATTTGCCTTTAATCAAACTTATCTCTTTTTAAGTTGACATAATAGGTATTGAAATTTTGGGCGGGAGAGTACTAAGGTATTATCACTGTATATATTGTTGTGGATATGAAGAGTGAAGAAAGAGTATATTGAAAATGTTGTGTCCATTGAAAATATAATTAAGAGATATTTATTTTTCATTTGATTGATGAGCTTTGACTTATATATCAAAATGTAATGTAAGAAATTTGTGTAGCTCGAAATTCGAATCTCCTAATTTTTTAAGTTCAAAAGTGAAAAACAATTTTAAAGGATATTTTAGTGCGAGGTTAATAATTTATTGTTATTATTGTCTAAAACTCTATTATCACAAAGCTAATATCTATATTTTAATCACTAGCGTATCGTAGTTGATGTCTATCGTAATTGTGACTCTTCTCTCGTGATTGAGATGCGGAATTTTTTTATCATAATAGAGGCATAACCAACAAAGGGTGTGTCAGATTTCATTAATTTTTTGACACATAGATAAGTGAGCCATTATCTTTTTTAAAGCAAGAACTAGCTACAATTAACAAGAGAGTGAAAGTATATTTATCCAGTAAATTAAGTTAAACAAATACAAAAGAAAATGAAAGAAAAATTATGTGTGCTTGCTGCTTCTATTTTTTTTTTTTGATTATTAATAGTATGTTTGTGGGATTATATTGAATATGTTATTATTGTTGTAGTTGTATGTTAGTTTGACGAATTTATTATAATATGATATTCTTTTCTGTGTATTCATGTTCTTTTTTTTTTTTTTGAAATTTTTCTTCTATAATTATTGTGATTTTAAAATTTAATCATCCTATTTTGATGTTACGATCTGAAATGTTGATTGTTACCCTTTTTAAAATTAGAACTTTGGAAGACAAGTAAAAAAAAGTTCATTATATTGTTATTGCGGAGATGTTTGTTTAAAACAAAGTATCACTACTCAAAAAAAGTAGTTTCAAAAAAGTATTATATTTCGGTTCATATTTACCCTTAAACTATATTTCGGCTCAAAACTACCTTTCCCATCAAACTATTGGATCAAAAATGCCCTTCTTATTAACGGAAGTTGTTAAATGCCACATGGATGCCATGTGGATGCCATGTGGATGCCACATGGATGCCATGTGGATGCCACATTGCACACCAATAGGGTTCCACTGCCACATAAACTAAGCAAAAAAGGGTAAAAAATACCCTTAAACTATATATCCGAAATAACTCATATTTACCCTTAAACTATATTTCGGCTCAAAACTACCCTTACCGTCAAATTATTGGGTCAAAAGTACCCTTCTTATTAACGGAAGTTGTTGAATGTCATGTGGATGCCACATTGCATGTCAATAGGGTTCCACTGCCACATAGACTAAATCCCTAAATCCTAAATCCTAAATCCCTAAATCCTAATTACTCTCCCCCCCTCCCCCCCCATTTCATTATTTTCCAGAAACGATTTCACCCCTTCTCCCCATTTTGCGGCTAAGGTTTCACAGTTTTCTTCGTGACTGGGTTTCAAAGTGGATATTCGTGGTTGTAGGTTAGTAAATGTTTTTTCTTATTTTATTATGTTTACGATTTCAAAGCATGATAGTTAGGATTTCACAACTTTCCCCTCATTTCGCGGCTAGGGTTTCATAGCTTTCTTCGGGGCTGGGTTTCAAAGTGGATATTCGTGATTGTAAACATAATAAAATAAGAAAAAAGATTTACTAACCTACGACCACAAATATCCACTTTGAAACCCAATGACGAAGAAAACTGTGAAACCCTACCTGCGAAATGAGGGAGAAGGGGTGAAATCGTTTCTGGAAAATAATGAAATGAGGAGAAAAAAAGAGTAATTAAGATTTAGAGATTTAGTCTATGTGGCAGTGGAACCCTATTGGCGTGCAATGTCGCATCCATGTGGCATCCACATGGCATTTAACAACTTCCATTAATAAGAAGGGCACTTTTGACCTAATAGTTTGATGGAAATGGTAGTTTTGAGCCGAAATATAGTTTAAGGGTAAATATGAGCTATTTCGGATAGTTTAAGGGTATTTTTGACCCTTTTCCTTTTAGTCTATGTGGCAGTAGAACCCTATTGGTGTGCAATGTGGCATCCACATGGTATTTAACAACTTCCATTAATAAGAAGGGTATTTTTTACCCAATAGTTTGAAGGGAAGGGTAGTTTTGAGCCGAAATATAGTTTAAGGATAAATATGAGCTATTTCAGATAGTTTAAGGATATTTTTGACCATTTTCCGTTATCCTAATAACATTTTGTTAGTCCAATTTGTATAAGATTTAAGTTGATGTAGAATATACGATTTAATATAGTTTATATTTTTATTTTTATCACCACTACTTTTTTTTAATAAAATAGTATTTAAAACATTCACTGGAGTACATTTATTTTATTTTAATTTTTAAATATATTGTATTATTTTTGTTAAATTTGTGAAATAATAATTTATTTTAAGTAAAGATTGTTAGATTTAGCAAGAGAATCAACATCTGAAAAACTAAATTTTATTTCTTTTCAGCATCAACAAGGATGTCAACTTTTTTTGTAAACATCAGTAAAAACGTTAGTTTTTAATTTTAAAAAATGCAACAATAAAATTAACAAGACAATTATTTGATTTATGAAACAACATTACGTAGAAAAGTCAAAAAATATTATTTAATATAAATAAAGATTCAACAAGTATAAAAAAGTGGACCTACAATCATTTTTATAGTTATTCTGTGAAATAATTATTTCTGATGGGATATAGTATAGCAATTATAAATATTATTGTACTTTTTGTTATTTTGTTTTAGCTTTAAAGTAGACAAATGACCCACTTATTCACGTGTCAAAAAGTTAATGGAGTCTCACACATTTTTGTTGGTTGTGCTTCTAGCATGATAAAAAATTTCATTGAGATCCTCTTTCAGGATCACAACTGCATTATAAAAATTCCCCGCACTAACATTGGTTTTAAAATAAATGTCTATGACTAAAACTTGTTTTCTAATACACGTTTTTAACACTCTTTGTTAATGTGTATATATATTTACTAATTGCTGCTACAAGTTACACTGTTTTTGTTGTAGGGACTGTATACCTATTTGTAGTGCCATATGAGCTTCAAACAGAGGCGAACTCAGGATTTGAAGATAATGGGTGAATCACCAATGACTAATGCACGTTAGTTAAAACATGTCACCCAATGTCGATTCGTATAATTTTTTTAAACATAAAAATAGAAAACTATTGTACTAACGTATATATATGAACTAAATGACCTTGCAAAATAAAGTTTGATTTGTGCATTGATAGTTTTAAATTTCACTTTACATCATGAGGTCGCAAGTTCAAAACTAGTCTTCCCCTTATTTTATTCACTATTTTTAAATTTCAGGAAACATAGTAAATGGGATTCGAACCCAATTCTCTCACCTCAAAGTATGAGGTATCTAAACCAGCTCAGCCAAATGGTTTGGGTGCACGTGCACCCTCGAGGGCAAACATGGGTCCGCCTCTGGCTTCAAATTGTGCAACCATAAAATATTAATTGGAGATCTCTTTTTCTTTCTTTCTTATTTGTCAATTGCGCTAGATGCAATTAAAAAAACAATGCTAATAATGGCAAGAAAATGAATTGAAGACATTTTTATTCAATTTCACATAGTTTAAGAGTATTTTGTCTTTTTCTCATTTCAACTGATATAATGTTCATTTTACGTAATTTTTTTCGACTGGTTCCTCATCAAAATAAGGCCTACTAAAAAAATAAGCGCTTTATATATGTATATATATATATATATATATATATATATATGTATATTCATTCACAAAATCGATCCGAATATAAAATCTCTTATTAAATATGAAAATATTATATCGATCCCATCTGATATTTTTATGATTGTTAGATCAACAAGATGACATTGTATTTAAACATTGGGGACATCATAGATTCCCCCTGAACTTGTCCCAAAAAGTTGGTTACACGCTTAAACTATCATAGTGACCTATAAGACACCTTTACTACTCAAAAGCGAATTTATTACCACCCTGAGACGTGTAATACCACTCTCACAGTTAGGGGTGTTCGTGGTTCGATTTGGATCTGTTATTGATTAAAACCAAAACCAAACCAATCACGTCGGTTTTTTAAATTTCTGAAAACCAAAGCAAACCAAACAAAAAAAATAACTGTCGGTTTGGTTATTGTCGATTTGGTTCGGTTTGATTTAGTTTTTCTGATTTATCCGGTTTGAAAGTAATAGTAATTTTTTTGAGGACTTACATCGATAGACACAAACATCTAGCACATGAACAATCCACATAAAGATATTGCCGGTTCAATTAAGCAATACTAGAGTTATCATTACATGAACAAAGTGTTTCAATTAAGAGAAAGTGTGACTATTTTATGTGAAGTAGGGTAGGTAAAGACTAAAATGGATTTTAATGGACTTGGACTTATGATTGTTATAGTTGGGCTTGAGAAAATTGTTAAGTTATTGACTTAAGTTAATTAAAATTTAATAAAATATTTATAATTTATTTGTGAATAATATATAAATAATTATAAAATTTATAACTCTAATTTATCGATTCGATTTGGTTATGTTTACGATTTTTTTTAGTAAAATCAAAACCAAACCAAATAATATCGATTTTCAAAATTTAAAATCAAACCCAACCAAATATTGGTTTTTTTAATTGGTTTAGTTCGGATTGCAGTTTGGTTTGGTTTTTTTAACCATAACCATGAACAACCCTACTCACATTATGCATTGTATTACACTTGTTGTCACATCAGCTCTACATCAGCGTCATGTTAGCAATTATAATTTTTTATTTTCTTTTCTTTATTAATTAACTTTTATTTTGTTAACTATATTTTACTCTAATTAATTATTTTAATTCTCTAATAAATATATCTTCTTTATCACTAAATCCACCCATTTCAATTTTCATCTCACCGGAAAATCATATCTAGCCACCTTCACTGTCAATTCTTTGTTCTTCACCACCACCATATCACCTTCAGTTCTTCTTTGTCTTCTTTGTCACCCACAATCAAATATCACCACCACCATTATCAATATCGATTTTTTCTTCTTTACCACCTTCAATTACCTCTTTTAATTTTTGTCACCTGCCATCCATCACCACCAAACCCAAAAATTTGTTAACAACCAAAATTTCTTTAACAAAGTAAAAAAATATTGAAATAAATAGTAACAATCAACCAAAACTTTTCTAGATAAAATATAATTATTCACTAACAGATCTACATGAATTAACCTAATTGCGAATAAAAAAAAATTGTGCTTGAGATTGTGATGAAAAATAAAGAAGTGTGATGAAAATAAAGAATGAAGAAGAAGAGGATAATGGGTGGGGTGTGAAGAAGAAAAGGTATGGGGTGAAAAAAGGATTCTAATTTTTTTTTTTTTTACTTTAATTTCAAATTGACGCACCTATTTTTTATTTTTGTTTTATTTTTTTGCCACGTTAGTTTTAGGAGGTAAAAAAAAATTCTTTTTTGAGTAGTATAAGTGTGTAATAGGTCACCATGATAATTTAAGCGTGTAAGTGACTTTTCGAGATAAATTTAAGAGGGAATTTATACCTTTTCCCATTAAACATTATGAGTGTAAGAAAAGTACAAATTTTAAGAAAGAAGTCAAGTTGTCACAGTTACTCTTAATTAATTGAGCATAAGCCAAGCAACATTAATTTTTTCCTTCAGCCGTTAATTGATAATTTGATCGTATCTTTTCATCATTTTTATGTTTAGCAAATATTAATTGATCTTTCTTGATCTTCTAAAGATATCTTACATGTTAAACTTCATTAATATGCATATGTGAATGCATAGGTGGAGGTAAAGGGCATTAGTGTTTATCCAAACAACTTTCGTAATTAATTAATTAATAAATATTTAATTGGCACAAGTGTACTTGGGGGCTTATAAATATAAGATCCTTTCTCCATGAAATAAATCACCATACATACACATTGATCTTAATTCTACTAGCTATAGTTTGCTCTTCATTCATTCATTTGCAAATATGGTTGCAGTGTAATGAAGAAGGGATTACATAGGACAACAAGGACCTCTATGTAATTAGTAAGGATCTGTATGTAATTAATAGTAGTTAGAGGTTTAGTTAGCAAAAGTTAGTTATGTTAGTTACAACAATATTCTAACCTCTTAACTTGTATAAATGAAGTGAACTAATTATTCACTGTTTTGATCAATGAAGCTCATTTTCATTCTCTATAAATCTTCTTCCTTACGTATAAAACATTCTTGATTGAAAAGGAACTATTCTACAAGATATCTAACATGGTATCAAAGCATTTCAATAACTGCCGTAATTACTTTCTGATCTAACACGCACTACTTGTGCTACTCATCTCACATCTGGTGAAGCTATGTCGATTGTTGATCACGAGTTACCTGAGAAGCTGAGCTAGAATCATCCTCTTTTTCTGCATACTATTGACAATTTTGGAGTTTTGCTCAGCTCAATTCAACTAACTGGAGCTGATAATTACTCTGTGTGGAGTCGCTCCATGAAGATGCAATTCCAGGTCGTAATAAGCTTGGATTATGTCACGCCCTGAGCCTACACCCTGGGCGGGACTGACACTCGAGAACCATTGCTGGCCCCAAGCGAACCCTTGGCCTGGCTTACTTACTTAGCGGAAGACTTAAAAGCAAGAAGAAGAGAATCCAAATACAAGATAACTCAACAGTCTCAAAACTAAACTAATAATGTTTCGATTTTAAAAAAAAAACTAATAATGTATCAGAAATAAACATTTAACTTAGCCAAAATGGCAACTCAAATATGAACATAAGCCAATAACAAGATAATGACGAATGAACTAACATCTGACTGTCTATGAGACCTCTAAACAACTGAGATGGATGTTGGGACAAGACCTACGGCATCCTAATGAACTAAAACTACTAAACACAATAAAAAGGGGTCCTGCGAAAGCAAGGAGGCTCACCAACAAACTCTGGAGCTCAACTAGAATCAACGATGCGCTGGATGCTGATCCTGGTTACCTGTGTCTGCATCATTAAAAGATGCAGGCCAAATGAAATCAGTACATTGAATGTATGAGTATGTGAGGGGAATTCTATCACAAGACGTAAGCTTTGAAAGGAACTGAAGAACTTACATGACTCAACTCAACTCAACTGAACTCATTTCAATATAAAGCAGTAATGTAAATGCAATATAAAGAAAATCTTTTAAAACATGGATGTCAACTTTGTGTATTTGAAAATACAATAATACTCTGGGTGTATGCAAAGATACAATATAACTCTGGAATGTATTTAAAAATACATATAAAGTGTGTATAAGAATACAATTACTTATGTGGGAGTTTCTCTAACCGACAACCATCACGTAAAAGCTATTATGATGGTACAACGTTTTGCCTCATGCTGCCAGGGCCGTCCTATACCTTGTCGACGGTATAGAACCTAACTACTAAGTGGATCCACTAGTCTATGCTAAAAGCACTAAGGAATCATCTAAAAAGTATGACTCTTTTCTACCCATGATGGCTATATGGTTTATGGGGTTTGGGAGTTGTCTGAACTCTCCCCCATATTGGTGTTCAATACTACTCCCAAAATATGATACTAGCTCTTATGTTTAAAAACATACTTCTTTTTGTGATTTGAGATAATTGCTCAAAACTTAGCTCAAGGGCTATCTTGGAAATCAAAGTTTCCTCTCTTGCTTAATTGTGAAAGCGTTTACTCTTTTCTGAAAACTAGCTCAAAGGCTCTTTAGAAATCAAGGTTTCCTTTTCTTGTTTAAATGTGAGAACATTTTAAAACTCTTTGGGAATATATAGTCCCCATATACTCTTTGAAGAAATGAACTTCAACCTTTACTCTTTACGCTTTACTCAACTTAAACTAAAAGTCTTAAAACAAAGTTAAAATATATGGAAAAGACTTTAGGAAAACTCTAAGAACTTCTCTTAACTTGACTCTTACTTCTCTTAACTTTGATCTTAACTTTCCTTGAATTGGATTATGGATTCAAGGTTCATGATCTCATGTTTATGGATGATTTCATGATGTTCAACCTTTACTCTTTACTCTTTACTCAACTTAAACTAAAAGTCTTAAAACAAAGTTAAAATATTTGGAAAAGACTTAAGGAAAACTCTAAGAACTTCTTTTGACTTGACTCTTACTTCTCTTAACTTTCCTTGAATTGGATTATGGATTCAAGGTTCATGATCTCATGTTTCTGGATGATTTCATGATGTTTAGACGTACCTTAGAGTGTTGGAATTAACTAGAAAGCATAGGTACGTTGCTAAGGAACTAGTACGGAAAGATGGGGGAAAAATGGGAAGAACTGGCGTCCCTGACCCTCTGAGCAACGTGGGGTGCCAGAGCCCAAACTTCAGAACTGAAGTTGTGGCTCTCTGGCAGGTGCGTCGCCCCAGAGCCCAAACTTCAGACACTGAAGTGAGGCGCTCTGGCTTGGGAGCTGCCCCAGGCCCCTGCCCAGGTAAGTCCCGACTTTTCTTGCTCGTTTTTCAACTCTAAACCCTCTAAATCAACTTGATTCTTTCCCCAAACACTTAGAATAAACTATACCATCAACATATGTAATATTCTATTCGAAAACACACCTAAAAACCATGAATCAAACTCAAGAAACTTCAACAACAAAAACCTACAAGATTCCAAACGAATTTCATCAAGAACTCATAAGATTTGCTTTCAAAACAATATAACTTTGCTGAATTGAATCATAATTGGTGCGTGGGTGAACTAACCCAATGCTATGTGATCTCACATACCTCGTAGGGATCACCCCTTGACGAAATCCACGATCTTAGCCTCAAGAACTTGACGATTTCCTTGCTTTTCCTTCTCTTTTCTCCTCTTCTTTTCTCTTCTCTTAAACCCTAACTCCATTTTTTAAAAGCGTAAACTGACCAAGTTCAGTTTAGACCCCTAAGTAATTACCAAAAATGAATTAAAATAAAAGGGTAAGGAAAAGACCAAACTACCCTTCCAAAATCCGGTTTTGACTTTCCTTAACTAGACAACCCAACTTCAAATGGACAAAGCTCACTCATACGAACTTGGAATTGCGCAAACTTGGCGGCATTGGAAAGATAATTCCAAGATATTTCCTTAGGTATATGGAAGCACACCTAACTCATCCTGAGATAGGAGTTATGGTCGTTTGAAGTTGACCAAAAACCCAAACTTAACATACTTAACCAATTTTCCAGATTTTTCATTCTTTCCTAAAACGACTATTTCCAATTCTATCTCTTTATAGTTCTTTAAATTAGCAAGATGTTACAAATTCATTGACGGTTCCTGTAAAAAGGAGGCGTGTGGTCCTAATTTGACGAATCTATGAGAATGGTGTAATGCAATTGTACGCTCATGGCGTATGAACTGTGTGTCGAAGGAGATTCTTAGAGGGATATTCTACTCTAGAAGTGTTGTTGTTGTGTGGAAGGATCTTCGAGAAGATATGATAAGGTCGATGTAAGTCGTATCTTTTATCTTCATAAGGAAATTTCCACCATCAACAAAGGTACGAGCTCTATCTTAGTCTAATTTACTCGACTGAGTGAACTGTGGGTGGAATTTGATAGCTTAACCCTAGTTTCTGGCTGTGATTGTGACAATTCAAGGGAACTTGTCATGTTTATGCACAACCAGAAATTATTGCAGTTCCTTATAGGCCTTAATGAGTCCTATGAACAAGCTGGGGGGGGGGGGAATTCTGAGATGATGCCATTACTCTCACTCAATAAAACCTATTCTATGCTAATTGAAAGGGAAAGCCAACACACCATTTCACAATCATCTACTAGTTCGTCTGAGTTGAATGCACTATTCACTAATCAAATCCAACACCACCAGTGCCTAGATCAAGACCACCTCACACCTCTACCTATGATCCAAATGCCTTTTGTGATTACTGCAAACACACAGGTCATACCAGGCCATCTCTTATTAGCTTCATGGGTATCCCCCTAGGTATGAAAGGAAGAAGAAAGGGTAATACCCTTCTAACACTGGAAGGGGGAAGACCTTAAAATGAAAGGAGACAATATAAAACAACCAACAATGTAGTTAGTGATTTTGGACATAACCATAGGTTTGTAGGAGATCAGGATTACAACAAGAGTATAAGTGCAAGGAATCATGGTGGAAGTTAAGGATATGGCAGGGGAACTAGCCAGACTGATCAATCTGATTACCACAAAGGTATGACTGTGTTACATGAGCAATATAGATAAATTTTAACCATGCTTGGTTAGACTAATGTATAGGGAGGCACTGAAGGAGCATCGACTGCTCATTCAAGTGCCAATTTAGCTCAGGAATATCCTTCGGTAGGTAATGCAACTGCCCTCACAAGTCACTCTGCACATAATGGTTGTATTATAGACTTAGGTGAAACAAATCACATGACACCCTATGTCGATATGCTTGTTCATAAACATCTACTTTAACTAAATAAACCTAGGATTGTACAATTGCCCAATGTTACTACTACTCTTATCACACACACTCGTTCAAGTAGTTTCAATCCACAAGATACTATTAATAATGTCTTTCTCATTCCTGATTTTAAGTTTAATTTACTATCACTTTAAAAAAAATGACTAAAGAACTACAATGTGTTGTGTCTTTCTTTCTTGACTTTGTTGTCATTTTTAGGACCTCTTCAGTGGGCAGATGAAGCAGATTGCTAGAGAGAATGTTGGGCTCTATCATCTCCCTACACATAACTTCATTAGTTCCAAAGACACACAATGTCAGTCACATCTAGCACATACAGATACTTCCTCAACAGACTCTTAAATTCACTAGTAGTAGCAAAGACTAGGACACACATCATGTAGTGTTTTAGCACATGCCCTTGCTTTTCCTACTAATACATGTTCCCTAAATGTCAACAACTGCACCATTTGTCCTTTAACTAAGCAACAAAACTACCTTTTCCACAAAGCACTTCCCTATCTTCTATTCCATTTCAGCTGTTACACATAGATGTTTGGGTCCCTTCAATATCCCTATATATGGTTGATGAGTCCACAAATTGGACCATTTAGGGGTATATTTTAATAGAAATTGTGTCCTCGAATGCTTATTTTATATCAATATCTGATAAAAACCTTAGGTATTTCAAGTTTTAGTGGAAGCATGGACACTTAGGCGCAAAAAGAAGCAAAAAGTCTAAAAAGAACGAAGAAGCTGAATCCTGAGCATTGCCAAACACTCTTGGCGATTCGCCAAAGGGACACACTTCCCCCTTTGTTCCAGTATGCAATGCCCTAAAGGAGCATGATAAAAAAGGCGATGAAAGGAGTAGTTGGCGTGTCGCCGAATAGTTCCGCGAAGCAGTACTATGTCGCCCAACGATACAGAGCACGACGATGTTGAAGGCTAGTGCAAGACGACGAAAAACTACACCAAAGGGCGAATCGCCGAGTTAATCGGCGATTCCGACTAACCTCGCCGAACGATCCGCCAACACTAATTTCTGAAGTCTATAAATATTAAACTCTTTATTAATTTTTAGGAGAGTCTAACATTTATTTTAATTTCGAGATTCGAATTATTATTATAATTTTCACAATAGAATAGTACATTTTTGGGGATAATTTTCTCTCAAGTTTGGAGAAGGTTTTTGGAGAGACTTGAAGAAAGAAGGATTTCATCTTCCCCAAGTTGGAAGTGGGTCTTCTCCATTCTTCTTCCTTTGCTTAAATCAAGGTTTAATTCCTCATATCCATTTGATTCTAGTATCATTTTACGTGTATTTTGTTATTTCTTGATGTGTGGCTAAAAATCCCCATTCTTGGGGTGTGATTTAGCAAATATGTGTTGATATTATTGTTGGGTCTTGTTTGCTGATAGGTTAGATGTATTTTAATGGTGATTTCACCTAGTGGTTGTGGTTTAATTTAATAGGTTTGTAGTTGCAAATACAAAACCACCCATGTGTTTTCGTTTTGCTCGAAAGAGAGGTCGCGAAACGAAGACCGCTAGACTGATTGCCTAAAGAGTGGGTCGACATGAGGTTTAGCCCGAGAGGGTGAGCCCTAGTCCCATATCCTAACACTCAGCTCGAGAGAGTGAGTGGGGTAAGGCGTAGGCTGTCCTTCATGCGGTAAATGGGTATCCGATAGGAACACATTTGAAACGGGGCAAGTTGCCCGAGAGGGAACTTATTTCCATCTAAAGCTTAGCCTAGTCACTATTATCTTGCAAATTTCCTATCGAAAACATGTACCCAACAATTTATATCAACATATATTGCGGTTACATCCCAAGAAATTTTCCCCGTACTTGATTTCCTTTATATTTTGCTGTTTTTATCTGATCTTGTGACAAAACCCCATCGATATTTGATACTTTTGTGTCTCCCCCTTTTATTTACTATGTTTTTACTTTCTAATGTCTTTAGCTACGACTAATTATAACTTAATTTTATTTTTCTATAAATTTTCAAAATCACTCCCTTGGGACACGACTCCAACCCTCGGTTGGGTTATATATTATCAATGATCGTAGACACTTGAATCAAAAGTTGTGTCATTGGTTACGATAAACATCAAAATGGTACCGCTGCCAGGGAGTGGTGTCATGTGAAGATGTAGTTTTCTAGAGTTTTTGTTATTTTTAGTGTAGTTTTTACTAATTTTACTTTTACTTTTGTTTTTCTTTGTTTATTGTTTGTGTATGCAGGTCCTTTGAGCATGACAGAGGGAGTGGGTGGCAAGCCTGTTGAGGCAAATCAAGAAGTCAAGGGTGACTTTAAGATAGCTGCACTGGTATCTCAACTAAATGACTTGACCACCAAAATATCTAAGGTGGAAAACTAGTGCAAACGCCAAGGGAGGTACATACCTCCTCATACGCGGAAGAAATCTAGAGAAGATGAGAAAATTCATGTTGAGGACACACTTCAAATCATTCTCCAAAAGATCACCGATCAAGATCGAGTGTTGAACGAAATGAGAGAGAATGTTGAAGCGTTGAATCAATTGATTGGATCTCATTCTAGATCAATCCAGCATATCAGATCACTCCTGATGTTTGCAATGCCTCAGCTCCATCCAAACGACATATTGGGGTTACCAAGTGACACTAGGTCTAGCTCCAATAACAGAGAGTGAGGCAGGACCTACGTCGAGCCACGCCGTTAAATAAGACGCTTCTCTGGAGGCAACCTAAGATAGTAAATGTAGGATTTTATTTTTATAAATAATGTTGTGTTAGTGTTTCAGTTTAAAAATGAGGAAAGTATGGAAAATTCCAGGTTGGCGAGAAGAAAATTCATTCAGCGTGGCGCCAAACAGGTCAGTGAGCCCGGCTGAATTCCGTCGTTTGGCTCAATGCAAGAGCATTGCAGAGCCTGTAAAAATCAGCAAACTTGAAAAGCAGCTCGGTGCATCGCCAACCTATTCGGCAATCTCGATGCAGACCACCGATTTCGCCCCAAAAAAATTAAAGATGTTGAAGAAAGGGTGGGATAAAAGATCGCTCGACACTTCGTCGAGTGGTTCGGCAAGTGCGACTAACGTCGTCGAATGGACAAAAACTGGACGGTCTTTCAGCCAAAGGTTTGAAAAGTTCTAACTTCATTCTCTTTCCTTCACTTTTTCACCTTCCCAAACTCACACCTGTACTCTAGTCTTATATTTCTTGCACTTTTGGAGTATTTTGGTTCATTGATTTGCGCGCGGATTTGGATTGCATTGCCGCGTAACTTTCGATAGCATTTTAATTAGTACAAAAGGTTAGCTTCTCAATACCCGTAATTATTTTGTCAGCATTGTACTCATTTACAAACTCTTTGATATTGTTAAAATCTGCTGAACCTCCCTGATTGGATAGAATTGGTTAATTTTTTATTGTTATTCGATAATCTTCCTTAAACTGTCGAAATCTTGTTCTCTGATGTGTCTAGTTGAGTTAATGTGTGATGAGTGGTATTCGCAGAATATGGGTCTTAGTCGAATTTGTGCTAGTTGTGCTTTAACTGTGTTTTCGGGGTTTACAGGGCCGATTTCGAGAAGTTTGGTCAATAGTAAGCACGTTGGGTCATTCGACGAGCTGTGACGAGCTCGCCGAACCACTCAGTGGTTCGCCTAAGCGTCCCATCTCGCCCTTATTATCATGCTTTATTTGATATGGTAGGTGAAACTTTCGGCGAGAAGCACGGGATCACCAAGTGCACTTGGCGACTCGCCGAATGTCATATTAATCACCATTTGTCTGCACCCCTAACCTTTTTGCACTGTGACCTTCGGCGGATTGTCTGTAGCTTGCCAAAGGTATTCGGCGGCACGCCGAATGGACTATCTAGTCTTTCTGCGGCTGAATGTCTTTGTTTTGGTTGTCAAATATGTTCTAACATTATCTTAAAACTTTGCAGACATGGCCAGATCAAAAGTTGCAAGAAGAAACATGCCAACCAGACACATAAGAGCATAAAAATTCAGAAGAACTACAAGGAGCGAGAACAAGACAGTTATTTCGAGGAAGAGGATACCCATCCATCCTAATGTCCCTTCGTGTGCTCGAGGTTTCATCAATGTGATAAATACCTTTGGAGTTGCTCATGATTTATATGAGATGATTAAGGCTAACCTCGCTACGGCAGCTGAAGCAGGGAACCAGAGTTAGAAGAGAAAGGCATCGAGTACTAATGCCCAGACAGATGGAGCAACTGCTTTGATAGGATCCCCTCCTTACCTCTCTCTCTGTCTTCCTTAAATTATCATTTTAGATATTTTGTCATTTGTATTTGAGGACAAATTGCTTTTTGTTTGTGGTGGGGTAAGGCCCACACCTTTGTGTGCTGTTTGATATTCGTATTTTGTGTTCATATTTGGGTTGTTCTATTTTAAATTGTGTCAGTACTGCTTTTTTGTGGATGTTTGAGCTTGAGGCCCCGTTTATTTTTAATTACAAAACAATTTTGGCCCTTCTGAATTTTTTTGAATTTTTCGCACATTTCTGCCACTTTTCGTGTGTTGAATGTGATTGTTCTCTTGCAAAAAATTAAGTCTCGGTTCCAATCAATACCGATGACTTGAATAGTGCTTACAATTGAACGAACATGTATGCGTGGCTACGATGAAGCCAAATGAAGTTGCATAGAGAATATGTGAACTCTTTGCATCTCGTTATGACTAGCCTTGTATCAAATTGATTCTCTTGTGATGATCATTGCACACTAGCAAAAGTGTGGAGTCTTGTTTAACTTATAGTGTCGATGCCTAGTGTGATGATCTTACTTGTGAACTATGCATGATAGATCCTAAAATTTGCCCCGTTGGTCCAGTCAACTAAGTGATGCTATCTCTTGATATGATATTAGGCAACTTTGACGAGTGTGAGCCAATTTAACAAATACCTCTTTTGTAACCTACCCTGTGAGTGTGTGATTCTCTCTTGAACACCCCTTTAGCCTTACCCTTCCTTGGAAGAAACTTGATGAAAACTAGACCTTTCTTAATCCATCACCTATAATCCTCATGAAGTTGTGGTTAGACTGAATAGCCAACTTAGGCCAAAATCCTAAGTTGGGGGTGTGGTGAAAAGAAAAGGCAAATCAAGAAGTGCAGGAAAGCCCCTCCTACCCATGGTTTTGAGGAAAATGGAACCCCTCCACACGCGCACACACACACACACATATATATATATAAGAGATTGAAAGGAAAAAGAGAAAAAGAATAAAAAAAAGAAAAGTTGTGGAATAAAGTTGAAAAATGAAAGGGAGTTTCCAAACAATCCATGGAAAGTGAATAATATGATGACTTATGAGCACTGAAGAGAATGATGAAGGAAAAGGAAAAAAAGCGTTGTGAGCACCACATTTCATGAGGATGAAAGTCACTGAGCCTAAATGACCATACCTTTGCACTCAGCCCCATTACACGCCTTAGAAAGACCTTTTTGATCTTGAGTAAGCCATATCGAAAGTCGATTGGAAAATAAGGGCAAACCTATGGGTGAAAACATGCATTGTGTTCCTCTTTTTGAGTGTGAGCGTTGCATTTGATTACTGATCTTGAATTGATTAACCTCTGTGTGTGAATATGAAATCATTCTTTATATGAGGGCATTTAGATACTTTTTGTTGAGCTTGAACTAGCACAAGTAGCAAGTATTGCGAGCATAAGAATCTTTGAGTACACAATTGATTCCTACATAAGTAAATTGAGTCTTGTTGTGTGCATTCATGATCTAGTCTTGTGTAGCATTGTTTGAGACATCCTATTTGAACTGCTGAACTTGAGTTTTACTTGAGGACAAACAAAAGTTTAAGTTGGGGGTGTTGATGAGTCCACAAGTTGGACTCATTTACGGGTATTATTTAATATAAATTGTGTCCTCAAATGCTTATTTTATATCAATATCTGATAAAAACCTTTAAGTTTCAGGTATTTCAAGTTTTAGTGAAAGCATGGACACTTAGGCGCAAAAAGGAACAAAAAGGCTAAAAATAACGAAGAAGCTAAAGCCTGAGCATCGCCAAGCACTCTTGGCGATTTGCCGAATGAACGCACTTCACCCTTTGTTCCAGTACGCGAAGCCCTGAAGGAGCAGGATCAAAAAGGCAATGAAAGGAGTAGTCGGCGTGTAGCCGAATAGTTCCACGAAGAAGTACTATGTCGCCCAACGACACAGAGCACGACGATGCTGAAAGCTAGTGCAAGACGATGACGAACTACAACAAAGAGCGAATCACCGAGTTAATCGGCGATTCTGACTAACCTCGCCGAACGATCCGCCAACACTAATTTCTGAAGTCTATAAATACTAAACTCTTTATTAATTTTTAGGAGAGTTTAACATTTATTTTAATTTTGAGAGTTGAATTATTATTATAATTTTCACAATAGAATAGTACTTTTTTGGGGATATTTTTCTCTCAAGTTTGAAGAGGGTTTTTGGGGAGACTTGAAGAAAGAAGGATTTCATCGTCCCCAAGTTGGAAGTGGGTCTTCTCCATTCTTCTTCCTTTTCTTAAATCAAGGTTTAATTCCTTATACCCATTTGATTTTAGTATCATTTTATGTGTATTTTGTTATTTGTTGATGTGTGGCTAAAACCCCCATTCTTGGAGTGTGATTTAGCAAATATGTGCTGATATTATTGTTGGGTCTTGTTTGCTGATAGGTTAGATGTATTTAATGGTGATTTCACCTAGTGGTTGTGGTTTAATTTAATAGGTTTGTAGTTGCAAATACAAAACCACCCATGTTTTTTCGGCTTGCTCGAGAGAGAGGTCGCGAAACTAAGGCCGCTAGACTAATTGCCTAAAGAGTGGGCCGACATGAGGTTCAACCCGAGAGAGTGAGCCCTAGTCCCATATCCTAACACTCAGCTCGAGAAAGTGAGTGGGGTAAGGCGTAGGCTGGCCTTTATGCGGTAAATGGGTGTCCGAGAGAAACCCATTTGAAACGGGGCAAGTTGCCCGAGAGGGAACTTATTTCCATCTAAAGCTTAGCCCAGTAACTATTATCTTGCAAATTTCCTATAGAAAACATGTACCCAACGATTTATATCAATATATATTGCGGTCACTGTTGACACCCAATTTTGGCTCTCCACATTTAACTATAGTAATAATTATAATAATAATAATAAAATATATATGTTATGCAATTTTTTATAGGAATACAAAAAAATTTACTTATTTATTTAACTTGATAAATTTATTTCTTAAATGTTATTTCTTATAAAAATTAAATATATTATATTACTACTTACTTTCTCATTTTTTTAAATAAATGTTGTTCTTCTTAAGAATTGAATCTATTTTTTGTTCAAATATAATTACTTTTGTCGCAATAGATATTTTTCGTGCATTTATTAAAATTGGAAAGCTTAGTTAATTAATGATTTACTAATTTATATT
The DNA here is from genome assembly GCF_019186545.1 of Solanum stenotomum. Classification (NCBI taxonomy): domain Eukaryota; kingdom Viridiplantae; phylum Streptophyta; class Magnoliopsida; order Solanales; family Solanaceae; genus Solanum; species Solanum stenotomum. The sequence goes on from NW_026026568.1 coordinate 40,356, forward strand.
AATTTAATTTTAAGAGTGACTAATTTTATCAAATAAGTTAATCTTGCAAAATAATTATCACTTATGGAAATTTAATAAAGAAAGTAGTTATAATTTAAATGAATTTAATTTTAGCAAATTGGCAATTCAAGTCTTATTAAACCGGTCAATCCGTGTATGCCACGTAGGCGAGCACATGGATTGTGCTTCTTTAGATTCGATCTCAGCCTTACAATCTAATCTAACGGCCTTAATTAATTCATCCTTTTACTATATATATATATATATATATATATATAATTATTTATTTTTAAACTCTTTATTTTTACCAACCGTCTGATCAAATGATCGGACGACCCAAATTAAATACCAAAGCTTTTCATCTTTTCCCAAAAAATTGTACAACCCCTACCGCCCCCTAATCTTTCAACTTCCTTAGACGTCTGTTCTTCTTTTTCCCAAAATTTTCCTTCCCCAAAACGTTTTCCTTCTTCCCCAGGAACTTTTCACGCCCCTCTCCCATCAATCTCTGCCAAAGAACGGCTTGAACTGCCGGAAAATGGCAATTTCCGGTGGTTTTTGGCTAGGTCCATCCGTCGTCCATCAATCACACTCCCTTTTCTATCAACTTTACATCTTTTTCGATTTATTTTTTGACCTAAAGCAGGCCTAGAAGTCTCGGCCATCATCATTGCTCCGCCTAAAAGTGGGGGATGCGAAGAACCATTAGATTTTAGTTCGTCTCACCCTCAATCTAATAGGTTTGAGAGTGGAATCCTCTACCAAAATCGGCTATAAAAGGAACCATTTGGCTTCATTCGAGATGAGAAGAAACGGATGCAGGAACATCAAAGAATAATTCAAAAATCAATCAAGTTAAAACATATTTCATTTTTTAGAGTTCAAAACTTTTTCATCTTTTGGTCCTTCTATTTTGACTTTAAATTGGAATCCGGAGAAGAGTGATCAGAATCCTTGACGTTGAAGCTCTTGTTTGCTGCTCCAATGAAGGTAAAATTTTCTTTTTCTCTGTGTTGTTTCGATAGTTTTCTGTTTCCTGTAATATATACATGGCTAGAATCTTTCATTAATTGTTTTAAATGATAACCTTGTTCAAAATTACAAATTTCTCTTCTTTGTGAAGTCTATGTTTATTATGGTCTAGCTGTTAATTGGTTGGTTTGTTTGAACCTGGTGCCATTAATATTTCAATATATCCTCAATCAAATTTGCTTTGTACAATAGCATATCAAAGCATTTGTATCATTTGTTTGGTGGTAGTATTAGCTTAATGAAATGATAGTTATTCACCTTCATCTCTTGCCATGTTGCATTTCGGTCTCTAATTTCATATGAAAAAGAATCACTCTTTATAACTACATCAATTTATTCAGTGGTATTGTTACATAATCTCACCTAAGTATTATTTAAATAAGGCTTAGTGTTGGCATCTCCACATAGTTAGAGTAGGTCACAAAATTAAAACGGCAGGTTTTAGTTTTTTTTT
>NW_026026568.1:43231-61546 GCF_019186545.1 Solanum stenotomum
TATATGTTGTATCTTGTATTACACTCCTTTGAAACTAACCAATTAACTTATCATTGATTTTTAAAGCAAAATAAATAAACAAGTTCTCCAAATCATACTTTCCTAAATTGAGTTTAAAGACTATCTTCGGATAGGCTTTGAGGGGTGATTAACACCTTCCCCTCAAGTAATCAAAATCCGTACTCAGAATCTCACTGGTTTCACAAGTCAAAATAGAGTTTTCATTTGCATACATAAAAAATGATTTTCCTAATATTTTTCTTAAAATTTAGGTGGCGACTCTAAAACAAAAAGCAATTTTTCCAAAATCAGAGTATCAGCCACATTATGTTGCGAACTGTTTCGGCCGGTTCGAAATAGGGTGCGACAGCTTGGCGACTCCGCTGGGGATCTTACTTAGGTTTTGACCTTAGAATAACTCAATTTAGGAGTAACATTTGTGATTACGTGTTTATTTTTCAGCTTGCTATTAATGTATTGCTTTGACTGAAAGGTCGCAAGTGAAATTCAAGTTTGTGTTCCTTATTTGTTTTAAGACACTACTTGTTACTGCTTTCCCTACATTGTCATTTGCACATTCTATCGAGTCTTGGCCGTACACGCACACACTGTACACGTGTTCCTGCACTCCTCCGAAACTATCTTTGGATTCCTTATTTTCATAGTTGGTGCAGTTAAGATAGTGCACCTTCTCGCAATTACTCAGTCCCACTCTCAATCATCTAGGAACATAATCATACTCTTAGAATATGTCATGTTGCATAGCCTTAGGCAAGACAGTATACGGTATTGTCATTGCATTTAGGAAACCACCCAAATGTCAATGAGTTTCTTCTTTAAAACTCAACGACATAAACTGTGTGAAATTGATATAAATTATCCAAACTTAAACACTTAACAGATTTGGAGCAAATAAACTCATCATACCCTTTACCCTTTCTTTCAGATACAAATCAACCAAAACCTTCCTGATATCAGGATGATGACTGAGGTCTCCCGAACTTTGAAAGAATGGTGGGGAAACATCTGAGTGGCCTAAGGAAATGAGATTATGCTACACTTAGGGTCGTTAACTGATCTATTGAATGTGGAGGCAAACAAGTCACTCATTACTCTAATGATTGAATTTTGGCAACCAACAACGGTGATCTTCCAGTTCATAGATTTTGAAATCACACCAACATTGGAAGAGATAAGTCAAATTGCTGACTTACCATTGGCTGGCAGAGTACCTTTGGCCCCGCGCACTACATCAGGAATCAGTTTTCTCCAGTCTTTGGGTTTGAGGGTAGGCCAATGTTTGCGAAGAGTTAATGAATGATGGGTCAAGTTGGATTATCTGTTTAAAAGGTTCGGACGTCGAGATAGCTATGATAGGTTCCATCAAGAACTCTTCATCTCCAGGGTTGATTGGGAGAGACTCAGGACTATTGTCTTCGTGACGGCCTTTTTGGGTATTATGATCTTCCCAAAGAAAAAAGGGTGTGTCGACATCAACCTACTACCTATGGTCATCTTCATGTTTAGGGGACCTATTAAAGTGACTATCATACCCATGATCTTGGCAAAAATATTTCGATCATTATCCTTTTGCTCTAGAGGATATGATCACTTTAAGGGAAGTAACTTGTTACTGCAGATGTGGGTGTTAGAACACTTTTATCAAAGACATGCCGAAAATGGCGTTGAAGCAGACTTACACAACAAAATCAAAAGCCATGCAACAAGATTAAGCATGTGGGATGCCCCAAATAATGAAGATGGTTGGCGCCTTTTCCTGACCCACGTCACAGGGAACCGCATTCAGTGGCGACTACTGTGGGTCCATGGCCGAGCTTTGGTGAGAACTAACCAGGCCTATTTTATTGAATTGATTGGGTTGGAAGGCTTCCAGCCCTATGCACCTTTAAGAGCCCTCCGACAGTTTGGGATTACCCAAGGCGTTCCTCTATGGTCAAATATGGCAATGATAGAGGTCAATTATAAAGGAAGAATTCTGATCGAAAGGATCGCTGCTTTAGTACACGGATGGTGCGGTATTCTTGACTCAAACATGGGGGTTGAATCGTGGTGCACGCCTGAATATTATACTTGGTTTATGATATGAGGAATTCTCGCTAGGCCTAGCTATGAGGGAATCTTGGGGTTCACAGACACTCAAAGATCAAATCAAATTGGCATGGAGCTATTAAACCTCATACATATCACTACGACCATGTATCAGCAGGTGACCCCACGGTCTATCGACCATCTCATACAGGCAGTTGATGATGAACCAAATGAAGAGATGGAGAAAGACCTAGAAGAGGATCCTAGAGAGTCAACTGAGGAGATGAAAGAGGATCCAGAAGAATACTCAGAGCATGACCCTAATTTGTATGACCCTAGAGATGGAGGAGTGATGCATATAGAGGATGAACATGTTCCAACAGTAGAAGATGCTCACTCAGAATATGGTTTCATAGGGTTTGATGAAAGGAAAGATTCAAACAACTGGGAATGGAAAATCGACGAATCTCCAGAGTATCACCCGGGTCTTTACTATGATGTGGACGATGATGATGATGATGATGCTCCAACTTGGCCGTAGATCATCTTTCTTCTTTGAATTCCCTCATAAGTTCCTCAAAAGGCCGTATGAACTATCCCTCTTGTATGCTTTATGGCCACCCTTGTACTTTCATTTCTTCGTTTTCGACCACCTACATCGTTGTAATAGCCAAACCTTAATCAATGAAGTTATGTTGGCTTTAAATCTAAAATGGGTTTAAATGAATTATTTATTATCAAACTAATTGCAACGTAGGCCTACCTCAAGCAAAAAGAGGTTCTATATTAGGACGCGCTTTGAATGTCGCCGAATTGGCGTATATATGTGTTACATCTACTTATTTGTTACAACTTTCAGTATTTCCCAAACTAACATAGTTTTATTTTTCTTTGTTTTCCTTTCTTTATTTATCCCCAAAAGTACGTTGATTTGTGTCGACTTGCAAACTGGCTGACTCATGATACAACCTTCGATCAAAGAGAAAGATGACTGATAAAGACGACTTCAACGCTGCTGCCAACATAATGATACCTATTGAGAACCCCGGAGGTTCTCGAAACATGATAGACATCCAAAATGGAGAGAAAATGGCTCACATGGAGCTAGAACTCGAGATCTTGAGGGAAGAATTACGCCAAGTGCGAGACTTGGCCAAACTATCGGCTACCACTTTCCCTACTTTCAAGACGCCTATCTACTTCGTAAAAGCTGACTTGCCAAATCAGCTAGAACAAACTCAACGCGCTCCTACTCACGGTCAAGTACCACCAGCTTCTCCAACCGCAGTCTGGACAGTTCCCGACCTTTCCAACCGCGACCCTACCATACCTACAATGCAACAGATACTTGGGACACATGTCGCCGCTCCCTATGAGCCACATGTTCCACCCGTATATGCCGCTGGGGATCCTACCTTCACTATGCCAGCTGTGGTTAATGTCCCATACGAGGTCGATCAATATGAAGAATGGAGAAAGATGCTCGGTTGAAAGAAGATGCGTTGATAAATGCCCAGCTTCAGGGTCTGAGAAAAACATTGAAAAGCTTACAAGTAACTAGAGGGACAGAGAGTCTGGATTATGATGATTTGTGCATCCATCCAGACATTGACATGTCGGTAGGGTACAAACCACCGAAGTTTGACATGTTCGATGGAAAAGGTGACCCTCACGCACATTTAAGGGCATACTGTGACAAGTTAGTCGGTGTAGGGAGAAATGAGAAGTTGAGGATGAAGTTGTTCATTCAGAGTCTGTCTGGAGAAACATTAACCTGGTATACCCGCCAAGACCCTCGCAAATGGCGTGACTGTCAGGAAATGTCCGAGGACTTCATGACTTGTTTCAGATTCAATACTGAAATTACTGCTGACAGATTCTCATTGACAAATATACAGAAGAAGCCATCTGAGAATTTCCAGGAATATGCATGACGTTGGAGAACTGAGGCCGCAAGGGTGCAACCACCACTAGATGAGAGTGAGCTCTCGAAGTACTTTATTCGAGCTCAAGAAGGTATCTACTTTGACAAGATGATATCAATGATGGGTCAGAAGTTTGCAGAATTGGTCAAGATGGGAGACTTTATAGAAGAATGTGTTAAATCTGGGAAGATTCAGTCTATGGTCGCATTGCAAGCTGCAAGTAGGGCTATACAATCGGGTTCCATTGGCCGCATCAAAAAGAAAAGGGAGGATGTTTCAGCTGTCACTTACCAACCAGGAGGACCATCTCACCGATACCCCAATAATCCCCAAATCGCCGCGCATACTTCATACGTCCCAGTGTATAATACCCAACCACACTATAACCCACCCCGAGCACCAGCATACCAAAACCCTCCAAGACCATATGTCCCTGTCCAAGCACCAATTCACCAAAATAGGCCAGCATATGCACCGAGATCACGTCCAAATCCTGAAACTAGAAATGCTCGCACTTACACACCGATTGCTGAACCCTATGCTCAATTGTTTGAGAGGTTGAGGATAGCGGGAGTGCTGCAACCAGTTCAAGGAAAACTTCCTGATCCAATCCCTCGTAATTTTGATGGGAACAAATGATGTGCTTACCACTCGGGAGTCCAAGGACACGACACAGAAGATTGTTATGGTTTGAAGAACCATATCGAGTCTTTGATCAGAAGAGGAGTAATCAAATGCACTCCGGCACCTCCCAATGTGAACAACAATCCCTTGCCTAATCATGAGAATCGGGAAGTCAATATGGTTACTCTGGATGATGGATATGAGACCCCCGACTATCCAAACATAAATGAAGCGGATGCCATGACATCTTCGGCGTAACATGTTATCACTGTTCAACTAAGGGAACCTCTGACCGTCCAAACATATCTCTCAAGAGTTATAGTGACCATTCTAATTGCTAAGAAGCCTGAGTATGACACCAAAGTAGTCCATTGGGACTATCGAGGAAGTGCCAAGGGCAACATGATCGACACTGCCGTGGCTCAAGGAATGACTAGGTCAGGGAGGTGTTATGCCCCAGAGGACCTAAATCAAAGAGTTCTCGGAAAAGAACAAAATCCAAAGAAGAATATTACCGATGCTGAAGCCGCAGAGTTTTGGAAGAAGATGCAGTCTAAAGACTATTCGGTTGAAGAACAGTTGAAGAAGACGCCAGCCCACATATCTATTTGGTCTTTGCTTATGAGTTATGAAGCTCATAGGAATGTTTTGATGGAGGTGTTAAGCGGAGTGATAATTCCAAAAGAGACCATAAGTGAGACCTTAGCTGCAACTATTGGAAGAATAGTGGAAGCTAACAAGATTTCTTTCCACGATGATGAGTTGCCCGCAGAAGGGGCTGGGCACAACAAAGTGCTTCACATTGCAGTCAAATGTTGTGAGAAGATTGTGACTCGAGTTTTAATTGATGGTGGCTCTGGATGTAATATCTGTCCTTTCACCACTTTGAGAGATTTAGGCGTTAATATGGGAGAGATAAGGGAAAGTCGTGTGAAAGTTAGAGCTTTTGATGAAGCGCTAAAAAGTGTCATCGGAGAGATCTATCTCACATTACAGGTGGGGTCGGCTGAATTCCTTATTCTATTTCAAGTGATGGATGTATCATCCAACAACAACCTGTTGTTGGGAAGACCATGGGTTCAAATGGCAAGAGCGGTTCCTTCCACTCTTCCTCAATGTGTAAAGTTTGAGTGGGATCACACAGAAGTTACCTGTCACGACCCAAGCCTAGGGCCTAGACGTGACATGGCGAATGAGGAACCCGAAGGAACCCCAAACAAGCCTCTCAAACTTGTCATCACACTTCATCGGTCGCGAAAGTACAATCAACATTAATTAACGGGAAATAGGGACTAAGGGCAAACCATTTCAAAAAGACATCATAGAACAAGAGTCAAACTCATTTACAAAATACTTGTCCAACGCACACCTCTACATACATAGATAGGACGGGGCCATGGCATACTACCGGCGCCCCTCATAGTCAAAATACAATTGCAAGCTAAAGTCTCAAAACATAGGAGTAGGAAACATAACATAGCCCTCGAATCATTGAGGACTCACCAACAAACTGGGATAAGCACCGTACTAGCCACGTGAATGGAGAGAAGGATCAAGAGTAGCTCCGGTCCCTACATGGTGACATCATGTAGGCAAAATATGCGTTAGTACTTGGAATGTACTAAGTATGCGGGGTGCAACACAACAATAGACAAGGACACAATCGAAATACAAGAAATAGTTTCATAGGCATTATGAATAACAATATGAGGATGCATGATCAAAGTGAAGTCAAAACATGTTTAAGTAAATCTATACTAATAGTAGATATCATATGTGTATGCATGATCCAACCAATCTATAACCCCAACTTAGGATGGGGGATGCCGTTCACACCCGGACACCCTGGTGGCAAGGTATAAACCCCTCACATGGTTGATGTTGGTCACACCCCAAGCATCCTAGGTGGTGAGATATAAACCTCTCACATGGTTGATGTTGGTCACACCCCAAGCATCCTAGGTGGTGAGATATAAACCTCTCACATGGTTGTCCGGTTCTTTTCCCCCGGACCGGGCATGGTCATGCAACACTTTATATAGGAAATTCCCATTAGGCTCTAATGCAATCTCACGTATGGAATGAACATATACACAAGCTTAGTTTGTCATCAACACATCTCTGGATTGCCATACATCTCATAACTCAAGCTTTAAAGCATCGATTCATCAATTCTCCATAGTTGGACATTTTGTCAAACACCTTGAAGGCATGTAATGGAATCAAAGAGCATGGAAAATAGGGTAGTAATTATGCAGCCAAACCAGTGAACAACCTACAACAACACCTTTTAACACCCACAATACCACATGAAAATCTCCACATCCATTCCAAATTTAGATTCAAGTTCTAGAGTCACAACATGCTCAAAACAATCACTTTTCATGTTTAAAATTCAATGTGCAGGAAATTATTACAAGGAACAAGACTAATTTATGAATCTTAACTTAAACCATGAATTAGTGAGTAGAATAGAGTCTAGGCACTATGGGTGGAAGGACCCATGAGTTCAACACCACATACCTTGAGTTCTTATGAAGGTCTTGATAGTGTTTTCAATGGAAGCTTGGAACTTGGAGCAAGAGTCTCTTCAATCTTGAGGAAGGTTTTGGATTAGGGTTCTTGAGAGAACTTGAGAGAAAAAATGTGTCTAAGTATGGGAGAGGTGTTTTGGGAAATGTTTTAGAGATGGGAATTGAACTAATGGTATATAGGAAATAACATATGCCCTTTGGAAAAATGGTCCAACACTTAGAAAAAAAATGAGGCGGGTGAACAGTAAAAACGCTCACTGGAAATTGCATTTCCTGCCAGACAGATTTTACGAAAATGGGTATAACTTCTTCGTCCGAACTCCGAATTAGGTAAAACAAAGTGCGTTAGGTAGCTAACTCAAAGGTCTTTCCATGGATATGTTATGGGCCACCCAATTATTTGTGTGCTAGGAGATATGACCCTCCAAAGTAGACCCTCGAAAAAGGCTTCACTTGGAAATTTCGGATTTTGATACGGTTGCTCTAAAATTTGGGTTAGACCCATTTTCCACTCAATTTGGCCCCCTAAACAAGAATATGAAGTCGGATTTTCGAAAAACGAAACAATATTTTTTTTTTGATATAGCTAAACAAGTTTTCGGTAACTTCCGAAGCACATTTTTAAGAACCTTTTGGGTCATTTCAATATCTTCCCCTTGGGAACATTCGTCCCCGAATGTGGAAGAGACGTAGAAGGCAAGACCTAGTAAGAACATATCAGCCCCAGCATGAATGCAAAAATTTTATTTAAACATCACTTCAAGATTTCAAAACTTAGTGTAAAGCATCCATAACTCATCAATTTAAACATATATGCACATTAATGATTCAGGGGCTGAAATGTAAGACTCAATGGAGTACAAAGGACTTGATTTAATACCTCAGGCTTGAGTGGAGTTGAATAGATAAGGATAACGTCTTTGCATGTCCGCTTCGGCCTCCCAAGTAGCACTCTCCACTTGTTGATTTCTCCAAAGCACCTTAACGGACGCCACTTCTTTGTTCCTCAACCTTTTAACTTGTCTATCTAAGATCTGAACCGGGACTTCTTCATACGTCAAATTATCTTCTACAACACCCACAACCTCAAGAGGTACAATAGCGTTAGGATCACCAACACATTTCCTCAACATCGATACATGGAATACCGGATGAACTAATTCCATCTCCTTGGGCAACCCCAACTCATAGGCTACTTTACCAACCCTTCTTATTATCTCATAAGGACCGACATACCTAGGACTTAATTTCCCCTTCTTACCAAAACGAACCACACCTTTCATTGGAGAAACTTTCAAATAAACCCAATCACCCACTTTGAATTCAAGATCCCGTCTCCTCACATCGGCATAAGACTTTTGACGACTTTGGGCTGTTTTCAACCTCTCCCTAATCATCCTTACCTTCTCAAGAGCATCCATGACCAGATCCGGACCCAACAAGGCCACCTCTCCAACTTCAAACCACCCAACCGGTGACCTACACCGTCTACCATAAAGTGCCTCAAAAGGAGCCATACCGATACTAGAATGATAACTATTGTTGTATGCAAATTCAATCAAAGGAAGATGATCATCCCAACTACCTTTCAACTCCAATACACAAGCTCTAAGCATATCCTCCAAGGTTTGAATTGTTCTTTCGGCTTGGCCATCCGTTTGAGGGTGGAAGGCCGTGCTAAGCTTTACCTTTGTACCAAGACCCCTTTGGAATGACTTCCAAAAGTGAGAAGTGAATTGGGCACCACGATCCGAGATGATAGACAAAGGAATCCCATGCAACCTTACCAATTCATGAATGTACAACTTGGCATACTCTTCAGCCCCGTAAGTAGTTTTAACCGGTAGGAAATGAGCCGACTTTGTCATCCGATCAACCACCACCCAAACCGAATCAAAGCCTCTTCTAGCCTTGGGTAAGCCCACTACAAAATCCATGTTGATTTCTTCCCACTTCCAAGTAGGTATCTCAATGTCTTGAGTTAGGCCACCCGGCCTTTGATGTTCGGCCTTGACTTGTTGACAACTATGGCAACCCGAAACAAATTTTGCAATGTCCTTCTTCATACCGCCCCACCAATACACATCCCTCAAGTCTCTATACATCTTTGTTGACCCCGGATGAATAGAATAAAAAGAATTATGAGCCTCATCAAGGATTCTTTCCCTCACACCATCCACACAAGGAACACATAATCTACCTTGGTACCTAAGGGCACCATCTCCCCCTTGGGAGAAAACCTCCACCTTACCACTACTCACCGAAGCCTTTAATTCTACCAAAGAAGGATCAAGATCTTGCTTGACTATCACCTCATCAACCAAGGAAGACCTTGAACCATCAACAACAACTACTCCTCCACTATCCACCCCTTCTAACCTAACTCCCAATTTGGCCAACCGATGGACCTCCTTAGCCAACTCTTTACTACCTTCCTCCACATGAGCCAAGCTACCCATGGACACTCTACTCAATGCATCCGCCACCACATTAGCTTTCCCCGGATGATAGTGAACACTCATATCATAATCCTTAAGGAATTCTAACCACCTCCTTTGTCTCAAGTTAAGATCTTTTTGCGTGAACACATATTGGAGATTCTTATGGTCGGTGAAGATATCAACATGCACCCCATACAAATAATGACGCCAAATCTTTAAAGCAAAAACCACGGCGGCCAATTCAAGATCATGGGTTGGGTAATTTTTTTCATGAACCTTAAGTTGCCTAGAAGCATAGGCTATAACCTTACCACTTTGCATCAACACACAACCCAAACCAATACGGGAAGCATCACAATAAACAACAAAACCTTCTAACCCATCCGGAAGTGACAAAATAGGAGCGGACACAAGCCTTTCTTTCAAAGTTTGGAAGCTTTCCTCACACTCATCCGACCACACAAATTTAGCCTTCTTTTGAGTCAACTTAGTCATAGGAGAAGCAAGAGAAGAAAACCCTTCCACAAATCTCCTATAATAACCCGCTAAACCCAAGAAACTCCTTATATCCGACGGGGTCAAAGGTCTAGGCCAATTCCTAATAACATCGGTCTTCTTAGGATCCACCTTAATACCATCCCCCGACACCACATGGCCTAGGAAAGCAACTTCCTTCAACCAAAACTCACACTTTTCATATTTAGCGTACAACTTCTCTTCCCTCAATCTTTGGAGTACAACCCTCAAGTGACCCTTGTGCTCTTCCTCACCCCGAGAATAGATCAAGATGTCATCTATAAACACCACCACAAAAGAATCAAGGTAGGGTTTGAAAACCCTATTCATCAAATCCATAAAGAGAGCCGGAGCATTAGTCAACCCGAAAGACATCACCACAAACTCATAGTGCCCATACCTAGTACGAAAGGCCGTCTTGAGAATATCACACTCCCTCACCTTCACTTGATGATACCCTGACCGAAGATCAATCTTAGAGAAGTGACTAGCCCCATGCAATTGGTCAAATAAATCGTCAATCCTTGGAAGAGGATACCTATTCTTGACGGTGACCCTATTAAGTTGTCGATAATCAATACACATTCTAAGAGACCCATCTTTCTTCTTCACAAACAAAACCGGAGCACCCCAGGGAGAATGACTAGGTCTAATAAACCCCTTCTCTAACAAATCTTTTAATTGCTCTTTCAACTCTTTCAACTCCGCCGGGGCCATACGGTAAGGGGGGATAGAAATAGGTTGAGTATCGGGAAGGAGGTCTATACCAAGATCTATCTCCCTTTCGGGAGGGACACCGGGAAGGTCTTCTGGGAAGACATCTAGAAACTCATTAACAACCGGAATAGACTCAATAGGAGGGACTTTAGACTCCACATCATTGACTCTCACAATATGGTACAAGCACCCTTTGGAAATCAACCTATGGGCTTTAATGCAAGAAATGAATTTCCCCTTCACCACAACATCCCGGCTCTCCCACTCAAGGACGGGTTCATTAGGAAATCGGAACTTGACTTTACGAGTCCTACAATCAATAGAAGCATAATATGCATGCAACCAATCCATCCCAAGAATAACATCAAAATCCACCATGTTCAACTCAACAAGATCACAAGGCAACAACTTATTTAATATGCAAACCGGACAATTTCTATACACTTTTCTAGCAACAATAGAGACACCAATGGGAGTGGATACTTCATATGACTCATGCAACAATTTCGACTCGACATGAAATTTTCTAGCAACTAAGGGGGTAACAAAGAAAAGGGTGGCACCCGGATCAATCAAAGTATAAACATCAAGATCAAAGATTTGCAACATACCGGTCACCACATCCGGAGTCTCATTAACACCTTGTCTACCAAGCAAAGCATATAATCGATTGTCCCTTGGGGTACCACTTTGAGAAGCACCTCTACCCAAAGGAGTAGTGTTAGCACTTCAGACCTTGTTGCGGATCTTGAGACATTCAAACCTCTTATGACCCACTTCTCCACATTCAAAGCAAGCACCGGAACCCTTCATGCAAGGACTACCATGCTTCCTCCCACACTTAGGGCATACATCCATAGAACCCACTTCACCTCCCCCTTGAGGTCTAGGAACATTGATAGCAAATCCTCGGTTGACATGAGGGTTTCCTCGGCCTTGATGAAATCTAGCACCCTTAGGGAACCTATTCTCCAATCGGGCCCTCTTGGCCTCGTGCCCCCTTCTCTTCCTCAATTTCTCCTCCTCCATTTGTTCAGCATAAGTCATCAACCGAGACAAATCCATATCTCCAATGAGCATAGCGGATCGACACTCCTCACTAACCAAGTCGGATACACCCATCACAAATTTGTTCATCCTCGACCTAGAGTGGGCCACCAAGTGAGGTGCATACTTGGAGAGTTAGACAAATTTGAGGGCATACTCCCTCACACTCATAGCACTTTGCTTCAAGTTCATGAACTCCACCAACTTTGCCTCCCTCATGTCACGGACTTAGAGTGTTGGCTAATGTTCCGTGTGGCCCTTGACAATTTACTCACTACTCTTTCAAGATCTTGTAAACTCAAGGAAGCCTTTAAGACTTAGATCGCTAAGAGAATGCTTTTAAGGAAAGACTCAGAAGAACAAAGAAAGAGTTTTGGAAGAAGGCTTTTTGTATTGCTTTGGAGAATGCTTTACACTTGAGTGATGCCTTTGCAAATGAGTGGCACCTCTATTTATACTACTTCCTAAGGACTAAAGTGTAATTAATATTTACATGAGAAGTCCCTAAAGTATTTACACATTGGCCCCTTTTCTAGAGAATTCTACATAGCCTAGAAGTCTCCAAGGCCTTCTTGAAATGTCTAAGGCATTCTAGAGTTCTCTACTTGTCTCTAGAAACCTCTATGCCTTCTTTGTTGCAAAATTTGGCTCGGATAGTGGCGGGACATGACACGCTCCCCACCTGATGATGCGACGACCGCGGCGCATTGCTGCAGAAAATCCCGGACTTGGTCTTTAAATTGCCACAAGTCTTCATATTTCTCCCATGTGGCCTCTTCCGGGGATTGTCCCTTCCAATGCACAAGGAACATGGCGCTGGCTTGTTGACCTCGCTTTCGTTTGGCTTGATAATCTATGATAGCTTCAATCTCCCGGTCATGCGAGGTAGTGACAGTAATGGGGGCCCGGTGGGGTTGGTTCCGGCTAGTGTCTTCCTTGTCCTCATGGTAAGGCTTGAGGACGCTTGCATGAAACACCGGATGGATTTTGAAGTGTGGAGGCAACTCCACTTTGTATGATATCTTGCCTACCTTGGCAACGATCTTGAACGGACCCTCATATTTTCGCACTAAGTTTTGATGAACGCCCCTTAGTGCCTTGAGCTGTCTTGGGTTGAATTTCACCAAGACCATGTCGCCTTCCTTGTAGTCTGTGGGACGCCTCTTGCGGTCAGCAAACTTTTTCATCTTGCTTGCTGCCTTCTCTAAGTAGGACTTGGCAGTATCAAGCTGCTCTTCCCATCCTTTGGCAAGATGGTACGCTCCCAAACTCTTCCCTTCGAAAGCAGCTGGTAAAGAATGTGGAGTTTGGGGCTGTTGGCCTGTCGCCAATTCGAATGGTGTGCGCCCGGTGGATTCACTCCTTTGTAAGTTATAAGAAAACTGCGCCATGTCTAGGAGTCTGGCCCAATCCTTCTGGTGCGCACTAACATAGTGCCTTAAGTAGCACTCCAGCAGGGCGTTAACGCGTTCGGTCTGGCCGTCTGTCTGTGGATGGAAACTTGTGGAGAAGTGAAGTTTAGTGCCGAGTACCTCGAACAGCTCCTTCCAAAAGTTCCCAGTAAAGCGGGGATCTCTGTCGCTAATGATGTGTCTTGGCAGCCCCCAGTATTTCACCACGTTCTTGAAGAACAATCGAGCGGCCTCCTTTGCGGTGCATCCGGCTGTGGCGGGTATGAAGGTAACGTACTTTGAGAACCTGTCCACCACGACCATGATAGTTTCGTACCCGTCGGACTTAGGTAGGGAGGTGATGAAGTCCATAGTTACGCTTTCCCATGGACGTTCCGCTACGGGTAGTGGCTCTAATAGTCCTCCCGGATGTCTTTGTTCTCCCTTGTCTTGCTGGCACACAAGATAAGTCTGCACATAGCACTCGATGTTGTCCCGCATGCGTGGCCAGAAATAGATAGCCTCGATCAGCGCCCTCGTTCTTCGCTGCCCTGGATGCCCAGCCCATGGTGTGTCGTGGCTTTCTTTGATTATTCGCCGCCTGATAGCCCCGAACTTCGGCACGTAGACCTTTCGACCGGACGTGAGCAGGAGGCCGTCTTCTACCCAAAAGTGCCTAGTCTTGCCTTGGGCAGCTAACTCCATCAGCTTCTTGGCCTCGGGATCATATTGCATGCCATCTCGGATTGCATCTCGAATATCACAATGGGCTGTTGTAATGGCAGCAAGTTCGGCCTTCCGGCTTAGCGCATCGGCCACAACATTGCCTCTCCCTGGCTTATACTCCAAGACGTAGTTGAACTCGGCTAGAAAGTCCTGCATCTAGCTTGCTTTGGGGTGATCTTTTTCTGTGATTTAAAGTAGCTAGTGGCTACGTTGTCTGTCTTGACCACGAACTTGGAGCCTAACAAGTAGTGTCTCCATGTGCGCAGGCAATGTACTATGGCCGTCATTTCCTTTTCCTGCACCGTGTAGCGCCGCTCGGTCTCGTTTAGTTTGCGACTCTCGAAAGCTATGGGGTGTCTTTCTTGCATTAAGACTCCCCCAATGGCGAAGTCTGAGGCATCCGTGTGTACTTCGAAGGTCTTAGAGAAGTTGGGCAGCGTCAAGACCGGCTCTTCTGTTATTGCGGCCTTGAGACCTTCGAACGCTTGCTTGCACTCCGCACTCCACACCCATGGCTTATTTTTCTTTAATAACTCGGTCAGCGGAGCGGCCTTTGCGGAGTAACCCCTTATGAACCTGCGGTAATAGTTCGCAAGTCCGAGAAACAATCGCAGCTCGGTCACGTTGGTGGGCGCCTCCCATTCTTGGATGGCCCGTACTTTGGCGTCGTCCATCCGTAGTTCGCCCTGGCTGATGATATGCCCCAAGAAATGCACTTCATGTTGGGCGAACTCGCATTTCTCCCGCTTGATGTATAATTGGTTCTCCCGTAAGACTTGGAAGACTTTGCTTAGATGCTCTACGTGCTCCTCCAAGGTGTTGCTGTAGATGACTATGTCGTCCAAGTATACCACCACGAACTGATCCAGGTAGGGGTGAAAGATCTTGTTCATTAGCGTGCAGAACGTGGCGGGTGCGTTGGTTAGGCCAAAAGGCATCACCAACCACTCTATGCTCCGTATCTGGTCACGCACGCTGTCTTCGACTCGTCCCCTTCTGCGGTGCGTACTTGGTAGTACCCTTTTCAGAGGTCCACTTTCGTGAAGTATTTTGCCTGTCCAAATCTATCAAATAAATCTGCGATAGCGGGATAGGATAGTTGTTCTTAATCGTTACCTTATTAAGCGCCCGATAGTCGATGCATAAGCGCAATGATCCGTCCTTCTTCTTCTGGAATAATACCGGCGCGCCAAAAGGTGCCTTAGATGGACGAATGCGACCTGCTTCGAGGAGCTCTTTCAACTGTTTCCTTAGCTCCTCTAACTCGGGTGGAGCCATGCGGTAAGGGGCATGTGCAGGTGGCTTAGCTCCAACCTCCAGCTCTATCTTGTGGTCTACCTCGCGCCTCGGAGGTAGGGTCTTTGGCAGCTCGGCCGGCATCACGTCCTTGTTTTCTTCAAGGACCTTCTCTACGATCTGTGGCAAGGGTTCCTTGGCACCGTTGTCTTCTCTCGAGCTGGCAATGGTGGCTAGGAACGTCGGCTCCCCTTTCTTTAGGCCTTTCATAATCTGCATGGCCGATAGGAGGGCGTGTCCTTCCTTCTTTGGTACCTTGACTAGAGGTACCATGCATGACCCTTCCCGCTCCAGGACCATGAGTCGTTGGAGTTGGGGGTCAATCATCGTGTGGCACTGCTGGAAGAACTCTTGCCCAAGAATAATGTCAAAGATATCCAAAGGAGCGACGGTAAAGTTTGTCTTACCTTGCCAATTTCCCAACGTGATGCTCACTCCTTGGGCTATTCTGCACACGGGGGTCGGTGGTGCATTGACCGTCTTGAGGCGGGTGTTGCTTGGAACATAGTTCAGCCCTAACCTCTCTGCCGCCGTCTTGGTCATGATGTTCGATTCTGCCCCGGTGTCTACCATGGCACGTGCTGTACGTCCATTAATGGAGATGTCTACATACTGCGTGCTGAAGTCTCCTGGCTTCTCTGTCTGCTTGGCTATCGCTCCGCATAGTCCAACCATGCCCAACTGCGTCGTGCCCGCGTCTTGCTCTTGCTCCTGTGCGTCCTTCTCCTTCCGTTCACGTAGGATGGCACCAAGGTTCTTCATCTCCGGGCACCTGGCATAGCCGTGTGGTCCTCCGCATATGTAGCAACCATCTCCTTTAGTGGTCTGCGCCTTCTTCTCTGTGTAGTTCTGGCGCGTGAACCGTCTGCTGTCCGGCTTGTGGGGGTCGTGCTGCTTGGGGTGTGCCTGCTGCTCCTTGCCTCGGCCACGGTCTCCCCCACCTTTGGCATGACTGCTCCTGGTGTCCTTGCCCTTTGCCTTGTCATGTCGATCGTGCTTAAAGTCTGTTAAAGGCTCGGCCTGTGTGATGGCTTCGTCTATGGTCTTGACCTGTCGCCTCTCCAACTCCGTCTTGGCCCAATTCTGCAACCCGTCCAGGAAGTGGAACAGCATGTCTTCGTTTGTGAGGTTGGAAATCTGAAGCGTTAGAGTTGTGAACTCTTTCACGTACGCCCGAATACTTCCTGTTTGCTTCAGCTCCCTGAACTTGCGCTTCACCTCATATATGACGTTGTTAGGGAAGAAGGCTTTCTTGAATTCTTCGCGGAATTGCTCCCACGTGTCGATGGTGCACGTCCCCCTCCCTATCTCGACTTCTTTGCGCTTCCACCACAGCATGGCCATTTCTAAAAGATACAGCACGGCAGTGTTGATCTTGGTTTCGTCACTCTTCACCCGGCTACACTTGAAGTAATTCTCCAAGTGCCATAAGAAGTTCTCCACCTCTTGAGCATCGCGGATGCCTTTAAACATAGGTGGCTTGGGAGCCTCGACCCTGGCCTCCCTATCACGGTCGGGTGATGCGGATCCTCCAGCTTCCATGCCTTCCTTGAGTGTCCTCATTTCGGCCTTCATGGTTTCAATGGTGTTCAATGCCTCCATGAGTCGGCACTCCAAGGAAGTGATGGCCTCCTTCATCTCGAACTCGGCCCGCTGACGTCCCTCCAACTCCTTGCGGATGTTTTCGGTCTCCTCAAGGGTGAAGTCTTCAAGAGTCTTGAATTTGCTATCGGCTACATTCATGCGCCGGCCTAATATCTCCACAGCCTGCCTGGCCACTTCAACCCTTGAGACCCACTCTTCTCCTGCAGTGACGTCGATGGCCCCTTCGCCGTGCTCATCGTCACTGGCCTCGGTGGTCGAGGGTGGATGAGATGTTAGCGCCTCGCTTGGTGTAGGATCCAGCAGCATTTCCTCAGGACTCTTTTGGTGCTTTTTTCCCTTTCGGGACTTCTTTCCTCCATCCGGACGGATGTTGGTGGTGCTAGCGGCGTTTACGTCCCCTTCGGTTGCCATTCCCTTAGTGCAAACCTTTGCTCTGATACCACGTTGTCACGGACTTAGAGTGTTGGCTAATGTTCCGTGTGGCCCTTGACAATTTACTCACTACTCTTTCAAGATCTTGTAAACTCAAGGAAGCCTTTAAGACTTAGATCGCTAAGAGAATGCTTTTAAGGAAAGACTTAGAAGAACAAAGAAAGAGTTTTGGAAGAAGGCTTTTTGTATTGCTTTGGAGAATGCTTTACACTTGAGTGATGCCTTTGCAAATGAGTGGCACCTCTATTTATACTACTTCCTAAGGACTAAAGTGTAATTAATATTTACATGAGAAGTCCCTAAAGTATTTACACATTGGCCCCTTTTCTAGAGAATTCTACATAGCCTAGAAGTCTCCAAGGCCTTCTTGAAATGTCTAAGGCATTCTAGAGTTCTCTACTTGTCTCTAGAAACCTCTATGCCTTCTTTGTTGCAAAATTTGGCTCGGATAGTGGCGGGACATGACACTAAGCTCAAGAGGGAAGAAACTATTAAGGAAAGCAAGTTTAAACTCCTCCCACAACACCACATAGCCATTACCTTTCTCACCCTTCCATTGATCAAACCAAATTTGAGCAACCCCCTTGAGTTGGTAGGCCGCCAATTCCGCCTTCTCACAAGCACCAACATCCATAATGGTCAAGATTATGCATGCCACATTGATAAACTCTTGCGGGTCCTCATCCACCTTTGAACCATGGAAGACCGGAGGGTTCATCCTCATGAAATCTCTCACCCTTTTCCCCGGGGTGGTAGTTCGAGGAGCTTGGGCTCCTTGTTGCACTTGGTTAGCTACCACTTGTGCAAGCATGGTGAGTGCATCACGGAGCTCACCATTGGTGGGTGGCTCTTCCGATGATCGGGCCCGTCTTCCCCTCATGTTTGGCATGATGATCTAGCAATCCAAAGAACAAGCGTTAGGGAGGAATCACCTTATCGCACTCTAAGCACGACATAGAACATGAAGAAGGGAAACCTTTCCTAAAACATTTTGTAGCCTCCCATTCATAGT
>NW_026026568.1:63431-98895 GCF_019186545.1 Solanum stenotomum
ATTTGTGTGCTAGGAGATATGACCCTCCAAAGTAGACCCTCGAAAAAGGCTTCACTTGGAAATTTCGGATTTTGATACGGTTGCTCTAAAATTTGGGTTAGACCCATTTCCCACTCAATTTGACCCCCTAAACAAGAATATGAAGTCGGATTTTCGAAAAATGAAACGGATTTTTTTTTGATATAGCTAAACAAGTTTTCGGTAACTTCCGAAGCACATTTTTAAGAACCTTTTGGGTAATTTCATTACCATTCACGGAGAACTCAGTCACCCCATTCATTTTGTTAATTCTATCCTAGTCACCGATGAGTTAGACGGAGCCACTTTTCATACTTTAGAAATCATGCAAGCTATAAGGGTCAATTAGGGAGCAGAGCCCGAAGTTACCAAGTTGTCAAGTGCAGCGAAAATGGTTGCGTTAGAAATGTTAAAGTATGGATATAAGCCTAAGAATGGACTTGGACCTAAGTCCAATGGCATAGTTGAGCCAATCCAGCTGAAGCATCAGAGAGGCACCAACGGACTAGAATATGAGCCTACCTAGGGAAGAGACTGTCACGGGTCAAGCGATACAATATTTGTACCAGAAAAAGCTTTGATTCCAGCTCAAGCTGGCGTTGATGACATCGTAGAAAGATTAGGCAATCTGTTCGTGGCCATGGCTGGAGAAGAGGAAGGGGTAAATCTCAACAAGTTGACCATTCGTGATGCCAAACCTGGAGAAATCTTGCAGAATTGGACCACCAGCCCATCCCTGTTTCAACCAGAGTCCTAGTAGTGTGGAAAAGTAGTCTTAGTTTTAAAAATTCGCATGATCCAATTGAGGCTTGAATTATGCCCAATCTTTTGTTACTTGCCTCTTCTAAAAGCTAGAATGCTTTAAAATAAAAGTCTTTATTTTCTTGTTTTTTAAAAATCTCATTATTTTAAATATCTATTTATTTTTACTTACCTTTTTCACTTTTCAGCACTCATATTAATAAAAATCCTCGTTCAACAATTATGACATGTAATGAATCCACCAAGCAAGGTGAAAATGATGAACAGGATCACGAAGAGTATGATGAAAGCATGATGCCTGAAAATCTGCCACACGAGATTGAGCATGTTGAAAGTCAGAAGAAACCCAATATGGATGAAACAGAGGTTGTCAACTTAGGAGATGAGGAAATTGTGAAGGAGACGCGAGTCAGCAGACATTTGGAGGCTGAAAGAAAGCAAGAGTTAATAGAATTGCTTAAGCAGTATGTTGACGTATTTGCTTGGTCTTATGATGACATGCCAAGATTGAGCACTGATATTGTCTCGCACAAATTACCGACTGATCCCACTTATCTACCTGTTAAGCAAAAGACAAGAAAATTCAAGCCGGATTTGAGCTTAAGGATCAAAGAGGAGGTAACTAAGCAAATTGAGGCGAACATTGTAAAGGTCACAAATTACCCCACATGGTTAGCAAATATTATGCCTGTGCCAAAAAAGGATGGAAAGATCAGAATATGTATGGACTATCGAGATCTCAATAGGGCCAATCCTAAGGATGAATTCCCTCTTCCAAATATTCATATACTCATCGATAATTGTGCAAAACATGAGTTACAATCATTTGTCGATTGCTTTGCAGGATATCACCAAATCCTGATGGATGAAGATGATGCAGAGAAGACAGCGTTTATCACTCCATGGGGAGTGTATTGCTACAGAGTAATGTGATTTGGTCTCAAAAATGCCGGTGCAACCTACATGAGGGCTATGACTACCCTTTTTCATGATATGATCCGCAAGGAAATTGAAGTGTACATTGATGATGTCGTTATCAAATCCAAAAGAAGTTCAGACCACCTGGATGACTTACGAAAGTTCTTCGAGAGGTTGCGTAAGTATAATCTGAAGTTGAATCCAACAAAGTATGCATTTGGAGTACCCGCGGGAAAACTATTAGGATTCATCGTTAGCGGGAAAGGCATTGAGTTGGATCCATCAAAGATAAAGGCAATCCAAGAGCTACCTCCACCCAAGACCAGGAAAGATGTGATGAGTTTCTTGGGAAGACTAAATTACATCAGTCGGTTCATAGCTCAATCTACAGTGATCTGCGAACCCATATTCAAGTTACTGAGGAAGGATGTTGCCACAAAATGGACAGAGGAATGCCAAAGGGCTTTCGATAGAATCAAAGAATACTTGTCCAGCCCACCAGTATTGGTCCCACCAGAGCCTGGAAAGCCTTTGTTATTGTATCTATCTGTCATGGATAATACATTTGGATGTGTATTAGGGCAGCATGATGAGACAGGTAGAAGAGAGCAAGCTATTTACTATTTGAGCAAAAAGTTCACACCATATGAGGCAAGATACACGTTGTTGGAACGAACATATTGCGCTTTGACTTGGATTGCGCAAAAATTTAGGCATTACCTGTCTGCATACACCACGTACTTGATCTCAAGAATGGATCCACTAAAGTACATCTTTCAGAAGCCCATGCCTACGAGTAAACNTTGGTCCCACCAGAGCCTGGAAAGCCTTTGTTATTGTATCTATCTGTCATGGATAATACATTTGGATGTGTATTAGGGCAGCATGATGAGACAGGTAGAAGAGAGCAAGCTATTTACTATTTGAGCAAAAAGTTCACACCATATGAGGCAAGATACACGTTGTTGGAACGAACATATTGCGCTTTGACTTGGATTGCGCAAAAATTTAGGCATTACCTGTCTGCATACACCACGTACTTGATCTCAAGAATGGATCCACTAAAGTACATCTTTCAGAAGCCCATGCCTACGAGTAAACTGGCGAAATAGCAAATTTTGTTGAGTGAGTTTGATATTGTGTATGTGACACAGAAGGCTATCAAAGGACAAGCCCTGGCTGATCACCTCGCAGAAAACCCGGTGGACCAGGATTACAAGCCACTCACGACCTACTTCCCTGATGAAGAGGTTTTGTTTGTAGGAGAAGACATATCAGAGTCATATGATGGATGGAGAATGTTCTTTGATGGAGCATCAAACTCTATTGGAGTTGGAATAGGAGCAGTCTTAATTTAGGAAACAGGTCAGTATTACCCGATCTCAACCAAGATCAGGTTTTATTTTACCAACAACATGGCGGAATATGAAGCTTGTATTCTTGGACTCAGGATGGCCATCGACATGAACATCAAAGAACTCTTGGTGATAGGAGATTTCGACTTATTGGTTCACCAGGTGCAAGGAGAATGGACCACTAAGAATGTCAAGATCCTACCTTATCTGCATTGCATTAAAAAGTTGAGTATGAGATTCACAAGGATTGAGTTCAAGCATGTCCCTCGAGCTCAAAATGAGTTTGTCGATACTTTGGCAACATTGTCCTCGATGATTCAACACCCAGACAAGAATTACATCGACCCTATCGATATAGAGATACATGATCAACATGTATACTGTTTTCATGTAGATGAGGAACTGGAAGGAAAACCTTGGTACTATGACATCAGAAGATTGATAGAAGCACAAGAATATCCTGAAAATTCCACAAGCAACCAGAAACGGACTTTGAGGAGGATGGCCAATCATTTCTTCCTTAGCGGAGAAATCCTGTATAGGAGAACTTCAGATTTAGGGTTGCTGATGTGCGTCGACGCCACAGAAGCGACAAGGCTTTTGGAAGAAATACATGCAGGAACATGTGGACCTCACATGAATGAGTTCACTTTGGCAAAGAAGATTCTAAGAGCCGGATATTTTTGGATGACCATAGAGAGAGATAGCATCCGATATGTGCAAAAATGTCATTAGTGTCAAGTGCATGGAGATTTTATACGGGTTCCACCAAATGAGCTCAATGTGATGGGTTCCCCTTGGCCATTTGCCGCTTGGGGCATGGATGTTATTGGACCCATAGAGCCTCCCGCGTCAAATGGACATCGTTTCAACCTGGTGGTTATCGATTATTTCACAAAATGGGTCGAAGCTTCGACATACAAGGCAGTGACTAAGAAGGTAGTGGCAGACTTTGTTCGAAATAACATAGTTTGTCGGTTTGGAATTCCAGAATCAATCATAACAGACAATGCAGCCAACATCAACAACGATCTTAAGAAGGAAACTTGTGAAAGGTTCAAGATTGCTCATCGAATTCCACAGTTTACCGGCCACAGATGAATGGAGCAGTTGAGGCTGCAAATAAGAATATCAAGAAGATTTTAAGAAAGATAGTAGACAGTCATAGGCAATGGCATGAGAAGCTACCATATGCTTTACTCAGTTATCGCACCACAATCAGAACATCAACTGGGGCAACTCCTTATATGTTGGTTTATGGTTCAGAAGCAGTAATACCTGCTGAGGTGGAAATACCATCTTTAAGGATTATCCAAGAGGTTGGTCTCGACGATGCAGAATGGATACGTGGCAGGCATGAACAGTTGATGCTCATCGATGAAAAGAGGATGGACGCGGTTTGTCATGGACAACTCTATCAGAACAGAATGACCAAAGCCTTCAACAAGAAAGTCAGACCTCAACAGTTCGCACCGGGGCAGTTAGTATTGAAGAAGATCTTTCCTCATCAAGGAGAAGCCAAAGGGAAATTTGCACCAAATTGTCAAGGACCCTACATGGTTCATAGAGTACTCTCTGGAGGAGCGGTAATCTTAGCAGAAATGGACGGCAGAGTAAGCCCAAAGCCAATCAATTCAGACGCCATCAAGAAATACTACATCTGAAGACCTCAAGATTAGCGCTTATTTTATGTACTTTTGCATTTTTCAATGTAACAGAACTACGTCTAGACCTGACTTTCTACAGTGGGGTACATAGGCAATCCTTGTCGGATTCGGTCCCTTTGTATTTTTCACTCTTTCCCATTGTATTTGAACTACGTCCTGACCTGATTCCGCTTGGATACGTAGGCAGCCTGAGTCAGGCCCGGTCATTGCATTTCATATTTTTCACTTTCCTCTTGTAACAGAACTACGTTACGACCTGATTCCACTTGGATACGTAGGCAGCTTGAGTCAAGCTCGGTCATTGCATTACATACTTCTACTTCTCCCTTTTGTATTCGAACTACGTTACGATCTGATTCCTATCTTGGGGATACGTAGGCAGCCTGAGTCAGGCTCGATTGATGCATTGTATAATTTTATTTTATTTTTCTTCTTTACTTACCCTTAGGAAACACTTCCTCCTAGTTAGCGTAACCTCAAAATGTTGAAGAATATTGATCGTCGCAGTGTCTGCAAAAGAGCTAGGAAAGTTTCATCAGAAGAGTAAAAGCTACAGGAGGACTATGTTGGATATAGTCAACAAAATGGAAAGCTCAATGGACTTCGGAACATGTCATAATATAAAAAAGCTGGAGAATTACAATCTATATATATATATATATATATATATATATACACACACCTTATATACGTAGTATACCTATTTTTCTGGAAAAACAAGCTAATTATTTTCAACAATATTTTTCTACTAATCCACCTATCAAGTCTCTAGGTTAAGAAACTATGTGCGGTACTAAGAAGACGTTGAAGGATTCCAGTGACGAGGCTTCAGTCTGCGAGTCGATGCAAATCAACACCCCCTCCCAAACTAAAATTTTCTTTGAGTGTAGGAACACATGAATCAAGAAAATAATATCAAGTTTTGGGGCATGACCAGACACGCCATTCGACTTCTCACAATCATGAGCCAAAATACTCTTTCTCTACTTCATTTCTTGGAAATACTTCAACTTGCATCGTATGACTAAAATATATTTTTGTTTAAATCTTTGCAGGTACGCTCAAAGATCCAGACCAAATGCTGAAGAAAGAGGATCCTTTTAGGAAAATAGGATAGTTAGCTTTCTTTCGAAATAACTCCACCAACTGGAGCTTGTAATCTAACCTCATCAACAACTCCGCCAATCGGAGACCATCGTCTAACAGCGCCAAACTCCACAAGTCTGGGGTTGTACATAGTAAATGTCACTCACACTCCACCGATCGGAGGCTGTACATAGCAAACGTCGTCAAACTCCGCCACTAGGAGATTGCACATAGCAAACATCGTCAAACTCCGCCAACCGGAGATTGTACATAGCAAACATCGCCAAACTCCACAGACCGAAAGTTGTACATAGCAAACATCAATCGGAGACTACATTGTAGTGATATCACTAAAGCTCCACCGATCAGGGCATGCACACATAGCAACGCTGTCATACGCTAACAATTAAATTTACATTACAAGCTTTACACAGCCGAATACAGGCTTTTACATTACAACAGCCCCGCCAACCGGAGGCTTTACATTACAAACTTTACACAGCCGGATACAGGCTTTTACATTACAACAGCCCCACCAACAGGAGGCTTTACATTACAAGCTTTACATAGCCGGATACAGGCTTTTACATTACAACAGCCCCGCCAGCCGGAGGCTTTACATTACAAGCTTTACATAGCCGGATACAGGCTTTTACATTACAACAACCCCGCCAACTGGAGGCTTTACATTACAGGCTTTACACAGCCGGATACAGGCTTTTACATTACAACAGTCCCGCCAACCGGAGGCTTTACATTACAAGCCTTACACAGCCAGATGCAGGCTTTTACATTACAACAACCCCGCCAGTCGAGGGCCTCTACATTACAAGTTACTTTGCCTACATCACACTCACAACACAAAAAGAGGCGTCAATAGTCGTCTGAACATCTACACTCTATTCTTTACATTACTATTTCAATTTATAATTCTTGAACCGCAACAGGTACTTTTCACCCTTTTACATGTTTTGCAGGACAAATCATTACAACGAGGAACTTCCTCTAAGCAGCAAACTAGGGCAAGTTAGTGCAATGTCAAGCATCACTAGCTACGTCAAGGATTCACTTTCAAAACTCAACTCAACTCGATTTTCAGAAGTTCAGATTTAAATTTCACTTATAGCTCTTTCATGTCTCAATTCATTGTAACTCGACACCGGGCATTCTTTTTAAAATTCATCTACCATGAATCTTTAGTAGAAATTGCTACGAAGCATCTCTCATACAAGTTTCTTTAAAACTGTATCTCATCCCTCTATTCGTGCTAATCTCTTCATACCTCACCACCGAAAGATTTCAGTATTATCATAATTCAATACTGGGGCAAATTTTTAATAAAAATTTGCTATGTTCTCGAACTACATGTGGCCTGATTTCTCATGAAACCTGAGATATGTAGGCAGCTCGGAAGCCAGAGTTCGGCCATAACTCTATAAACATTCTTGTCAAGTTATTGCTCAAAGTGTATTTTTGTGGGTCGCCTAAAATTGGATTGTGTCAATATTTCTTTGCCCACGTCTTCTTTACTCTCTTCCATGGACAAAGAAAGGGGCAAGTTGTTGACACCCAATTTTGGCTCTCCACATTTAACTATAGTAATAATTATAATAATAATAATAAAATATATATGTTATGAAATTTTTTATAGGAATACAAAAAAAATTAATTATTTATTTGACTTGATAAATTTATTTCTTAAATGTTATTTCTTATAAAAATTAAATATATTATATTACTACTTATTTTCTCATTTTTTTTTAAATAAATGTTGTTCTTCTTAAGAATTGAATCTTTTTTTTGTTCAAATATAATTACTTTTGTCACAATAGATATTTTTCATGCATTCATTAAAATTGGAAAGCTTAGTTAATTAATGATTTACTAATTTATATTAATTTAATTTTAAGAGTGACTAATTTTATCAAATAAGTTAATCTTGCAAAATAATTATCACTTATGGCTATTTAATAAAGAAAGTAGTTATAATTTAAATGAATTTAATTTGAGCAAATTTGGCAATCCAAGTCTTATTAAACCGGCCAATCCGTGTATGCCACGTAGGTGAGCACATGGATTGTGCTTCTTTAGATTCGATCTCAGCCTTACAATCTAATCTAACGGCCTTAATTAATTCATCCTTTTACTATTATATATATATATATATATATATATATATAATTATTTAATTTTAAACTCTTTATTTTTACTAACCGTCCGATCAAATGATCGGACGGCCCAAATTAAATACCAAAGCTTTTCATCTTTTCCCAAAAAATTGTACAACCCCTACCGCCCCCTAATCTTTCAACTTCCTTAGACGTCTGTTCTTCTTTTTCCCAAAATTTTCCTTCCCTAAAACGTTTTCCTTCTTCCCCAGGAACTTTTCACGCCCCTCTCCCATCAATCTCTGTCAAAGAACGGCTTGAACTGCCGGAAAATGGCAATTTTCGGTGGTTTTAGGCTAGGTCCATCCGTCGTCCATCAATCACACTCCCTTTTCTATCAACTTTACATCTTTTTTGATTTATTTTTTGACCCAAAGCAGGCCTAGAAGTCTCGGCCATCATCATTGCTCCGCCTAAAAGTGGGGGATGCGAAGAACCATTAGATTTTAGTTCGTCTCACCCTCAATCTAATAGATTTGAGAGTGAAATCCTCTCCCAAAATCGGCTATAAAAGGAACCATTTGGCTTCATTCGAGATGAGAAGAAACGGATCCAGGAACATCCAAGAACGAAAATCAATCAAGTTAAAACATATTTCATTTTTTAGAGTTCAAAACTTTTTCATCTTTTGGTCCTTCTATTTTGACTTTAAATTGGAATCCGGAGAAGAGTGATCGGAATCCTTGACGTTGAAGCTCTTGTTTGCTGCTCCAAAGAAGGTAAAATTTTCTTTTTCTCTGTGTTGTTTCGATAGTTTTGTGTTTCCTGTAATCTTCTATGTGTTGCTTCGATAGTTGTGTTTCCTATAATGTTCTGTATGTTGCTGATCTAGTTTTCTAAGCTTGAGTTGATTAGTTTCTGTACTTCCTGCTTCCGTTTTGTGTGAAGATTTGTTAGGAGTTTTATACATTTGTATTAGTTAAAAGCCTGGATCGTATGTGTCGCTGCATGTATTGATAGTAATCTGGATATGTACTCTTTCGCTATTGCATTCTATCTTGTTGTATTGATTTATGAATCTGCTAGTTCTACCTTTTTAAAAATATATATATATCTAAAAATGCTTTCTTTGTTAGATTTTAACAGTAAAGTTCTACTTCAATACATTTGCTAATGTTCTCTATGCTTCCACATTTTCTATCCTAGTTCCTTGTTAAAAGACTATCATCTAAGCTTGTTTTGCTTTGAATTTTCTTTAAAAACTTTGTGCTACACAGTTGCTCTATCGTGATTTGATTTAGAATATGTTAGCTCCTCAAATTCTGTTCTTCCCTTTGTTCTGTGCATATGTTAAGTATCGAGGAATCAGTTGATCCATTCTAGATTCCTTCAAGAATGACGTATTTGGTTCATAAAATTGATAAAGTCTAAATATAGAAGTGATCTCATATTTTATGCATTAGTTCCCTGCTGAAGACCTTGACGTGAAGTTGCATGTTTCCTTTAGTTTAACATCATAGCTCATTGTAGCTTCACTTATGAAACTAAAAATCTGCTATTGATCGTTGGTATGCTTAAAACAAAATCTTAAGGTCTAGATGTAAATTCTTACCTTCCACTACAGTTCAAATCTAGTCCATGTCTTTCTTTAAGTTCCCTCGTATTTAGCTCGCATGGAATCCTTGCTGCTAATATGAAAATGGGGTTTAGTGTTAATTGGTTATTATGATCAAGTCATGACAAGTTATATTCATATTTTACTTCCTGTTTTAAGATAGTTGTAGAGTCTTTGACTAAGTGATGCAACTCGATTCTCAATTTTTTTTTTAGTTCTCTGTTTTAATTTTCAGAGTGAGCCAATGTTGTTCTACGTGACTTGTTAACATGATTATATGTATGTGTTTATTCGGTTTGAACATATATTGGAAATGTATGGCATAATCTGGTCAGGCCTATGTTATTTTTTTGCTTAAAATCTTGAGGGAATTGTTTTTTAAGTCCTCTGCTATTTGCGATTCAGCCGATATAAAATGTAATCTCATTACGATAGCTAAGTGATTTTCATTCTTTGGGTCAGCTGTATGGCTCTATTAGTTCAGAATATCTTTGAGAATTGGATTATTTACCTGTAGTATATACATGGCTAGAATCTTTCATTAATTGTTTTAAATGATAACCTTGTTCAAAATTACAAATTTCTCTTCTCTGTGAAGTCTATGTTTATTATGGTCTAGCTGTTAATTGGTTGGTTTGTTTGAACCTGGTGCCATTAATATTTCAATATATCCTCAATCAAATTTGCTTTGTACAATAGCATATCAAAGCATTTGTATCATTTGTTTGGTGGTAGTATTAGATTAATGAAATGATAGTTATTCACCTTCATCTCTTGCCATGTTGCATTTCGGTCTCTAAATTCATATGAAAAAGAATCACTCTTTATAACTACATCAATTTATTCAGTGGTATTGTTACATAATCTCACCTAAGTATTATTTAAATAAGGCTTAGTGTTGGCATCTCCACATAGTTAGAGTAGGTCACAAAATTAAAACGGTAGGTTTTAGTTTTTTTTTTAATTGGATGGGTCTAGCTTTTTCTAATTGAATGTTAAGAGAGTATATATATTATTTTTCAAACAAGTCATTTTATTTTTGAAAGTTATGTCTTGATTATAGATTTGTACGTATGACCACTAATACTTAATATCAACTTTTATGTTCTTCTTTACTTTTGGTCACAAGTGTTCTCATTCATAGAGTATGACCACATTAGTAGCTCGGGGATTATGAATATTTTTAAAATAGTGAACTATTCCTTTTTAATAATTTGTGTTACTGTTTACTTATCCAAAGCGAATGAATAGATAATTTTCGTGGATTTAGCGTTCCGTATTTGCAAAATCTATTTTGATTTCTTTGCTTCTTGCAATAACAAATCTAATGTTTTGTTTTCTTTTTTTTTCTCATGTACAACCGGAGAGCTGAAGTTTCTACTTTGGAACTCGTTATTGGCCTAAGATATTAGGCCAACATCAATTAAGATCATCGCGTTGCTTGGAGTCTTACAAATTAGGAGTCTAATATTTTCTTAGCCCTTTTTCGTTGTCCTAATTATGTTATTTTGGCTAACCTTTACTCACAAGTTTTGATATATTGCTTGTCTTTTATTTTGAAGTTTATTTACGTGAGCTAATATTATTTGTTTATGAATTTAGTTGAAACGTTTTTAGAACAAATGATACAAAAAAATATTTTCTTAAAAATGGGTTAGCATTTTTACCTATAACATTCTTTCAGGCCTTTTAAGTTGAAAAGAGGGGGCTTATAGTTTTAAAAGATTTCCAAATGAAGTTTCAAAAGGGTGAAGTAATTTTCATTTAGGAGTTTAAATAGAAAAAAATGAAATTCATGAGTTGGACTTCCAAATGAATTTAGGGATACATAAAGTCTAAAATAATATTCATTTAGGCTCACTCATCACTTAGGACCTCCAAATATTTTGAAACTAGTTTAAAAGCTAAAATAATTACCTTTAGAAATATATAAGGCTAAAATAATCACCCTTTTTAGAATATATATATTCTTTAGGAAAACATCCCTATATATTTTATCAACAAAAATAAAATATAATTGTAGAATAAGGCTCAATAGTTAGGCCTATTTTATACTCTTTACATCACTCATTTATAAAATATATTGACTATCTTACTTTTTGGATCAAACATTGCTAAAACTCTATTTTTATCCAAATTACATATTACATATTACTACATATTTACACTCCACTACTATCTTATTTTATTTCACGTCTTAATGAAATGACATATTTTCATAAATTCAACATTTATATATTTCTTAGGATAACCTTACTATGATACATCTATATTTTTAACATATAAAAATTAACATACTTTTAAGTACATCTATTTTTTATTTTATTTTTTACATAAAATACTACTATTAAATCTATTTTATAATATATATATATATATATATATATGTTGTACCTTGTATTACACTCCTTTGAAACTAACCAATTAACTTATCATTGATTTTTAAAGAAAAATAAGTAAACAAGTTCTCCAAATCATACTTTCCTAAATTGAGTTTAAGGACTATCTTCGGATAGGCTCTGAGGGGTGCTTAACACCTTCCCCTCAAGTAATCAAAACCCTTACTCAGAATCTCACTGGTTTCACAAATCAAAACAGAGTTTTCATTTGCATACATAAAAAATGGTTTTCCTAATATTTTCCTTAAAATTTAGGTGGCGACTCTAAAACAAAAAACAATTTTTCCAAAATCAGAATATCAGCCACATTATGTTGTGAACTGTTTCGGCCGGTTCGAAATAGGGTGCGACAGTCACATCTTAAGAACTTTCCCCATACTTGATTTCCTTTATATTTTACTGTTTTTATTTGATCTTGTGACAAAACCCCCATCGATATTTGACACTTTTGTGTCACCCCCTTTTATTTACTATGTTTTTACTCACTAATGTTTTTAGCTACGACTAATTAGAACTTGATTTTATTTTTCTATAAATTTTCAAAACCACTCCCTTGAGACATGACCCCAACCCTCGATTGGGTTACTATATTATCAATGATCGTAGTCGCTTGAATCGGAAGTTGTGTCGTTGGTCACGATAAGCATCAATGATCGTAAAAGATTTTTTGTTACTATAGTTGATGACTGTACTAGGATGTTGTGGATCTTTCTAATAAAAGCCAAGCGTGATGTTTGTGTTGTGTTGAAAATTTTCTTTACTTTAGTCAAGACTCAATTTAATTATGTTGTTAAATCCATTAGAACTGATAATAGTTCTAGGTTTATCAATGATGAGTGTCACCATCTATGTACCAGCAGATGAGTCCTAGATTTGGACTCATTTAAGGATTTATTTATATTGATTTAGTACCCTCAAATGCTTGTTTTGTGCCAATAACTGATGTAAACCCTTGATTCCCAGGTATATGGATTGAGAAACAAACCAAGGACACTAATATGTAAAAAACAGAACAAAGCGAGTAGAAAGAATGAAGAAAAACAAGCATGGCGATCACCAAAGTTATAGAACTTGAAGATGCTGAATGCCAAGGCTGAAAGGCGATGAAAATGACCAAAGGGCGGCTCACCAAGTGGTTTAGTGAGCCCGACTTACTTCGCCAAGTGGTTCTTCGCAGTACATTTTGGGCAACTATAAATACATTTTTGAACATTTAGTTTAGTATCTATCATACATCTATTTTTTATTATATCGAATATTCTTAGATTGAGATAAGGTTTCTCTAGTTTCTCTTTAGCTTTGAAGAATGAAGTTTTTCACTTTTGAGAAATTGGAAGTGGGTCTGTGAGATTCTTCGAACTGGAGCATTGTAAGGATGAAATTAATCTTACCCAATTGATGGAAACTCAATTTGGTAACAATTTTTTTTATCTTTTTATGATGTCTAGCTAAAACCTCAATTCTTGTGGTGTGATTATGTGATTATGGGCTGATTTAGTTTATGGGTATTGCTAATTGTTAGTTTAAATCCTATTTAGAAGTGAGTTCAATCATTAATTGTGGTTTAATTTAAGAATTGTAGTTGCAAATGCAGCTCTACCCTTGTGTTTTTGGCTTGCTCGAGAGAGAGGTTTTAAAACTAAGCTTATTGATTGATGGTCAGTAGGTATTGGGTTGACCTGGGTTCAGCTCGAGAGAGTGAACCCTAAACCCAATCCCACACATTCAGCTCGAGAGAGTGAATCGATTAAGGTGTGGGCTGCTCTTATTTTTCTTGGTTGTTGATGTTCGAGAGAAATCAACTTGATTCGGGGTAAGTTGTTCGGAGAAAATTTATCTCCTCTATAGCCTAGCTTACTTACTAATATTTAGCTATCTTCTAATAGTTGCAATTACTCATTTATCTATATTAGCCTATAATCGAATCACATCCTAAGAACCCGTCTCATTATTGTTATTTTGTTTTGTTTACCACTGTTCGTAGTTGATAATTTCAAAACCAAAACCCCTCATTTGACACTTGTGTCACCCCCTGATTTGAATGATTTTTTTAATCGGCAATTTCTATTTCTATGACTGATTTGAACATTTTCATATTAATCAGTTGAGTTTTATATTGATTAACGACCGTTGACGCTTAGAATTGGATGAAGTGTCTTTGAAATGTTATTAATCACCAACTTAGGCATTAGTCATCAAAGGACATATATCCATACCCCTCAGCAGAATGATATTGCTGAAAGAAAGCACAAGCATATACTTGAAGTGGCAAGAACAATCAGGTTTCAGGGTCACATTCCCAATCAGGTCATTGTATTCTTAGTGTTGTATACATTATCAACAGGTTACCTACACCTGTTTTACATGGTGAATCACCTTATGAGGTCTTTCACAAGAGGAAACCTTCTCTTCTACATATGAGAGTCACATGTTGCCTTTGTTTTGCCAAAAAACATGTACATCATTGATAAATTTCACCCTAGAAGTGTAGTTGTTATTCATATGGGTTAAACTGATCTCTTCTAGGGGTATGTTTTGTATAATTTGAAGGACATAAATTTTTTTTGAGCAGGGATGTAATATTCAGAGAGTCGTCCTTTCCTTTTGATGTTCCTAACTCCTCTACCTTGAAGCTCTTTCCTACCGCTACTCTTCCATCAGACTTTGCTCCTAGTTATGATGCAGGTTCAGTTGTCACAAGAGAGGCAGATGATTCCGCTGCAGTACAAACTGCACCTATAGTTCCTGCTCAAAGGAAGTCTCAAAGAACCACCCAACTATGGTTACAGGATTATGTAGCTTCAGCTCATCTCAGTCTTACCAAGCCTCTCTACTCTATAGATTGGTACATTGGCTATGATCATTTATTCAGGTCTTATCAGGCTTTTCTCTAATCTTTTGGGATGGATGTTGAACCATCCTTCTTTGAGGAAGCTTGTTAGGATCTTAGGTGGGTTGAGGCTATGCAGGTTGAGATCTCAGCCTTGAATGCTCGCCAAACCTGGAAGGTTGTTCCCTTGCCTCCTTACAAGAAGGATATTGGATGCAAGTGGATTTTCAAAATTAAGTATAAAGCATTTGGTGAGGTTTAGAGGTTTAAAACCAGACTTGTTGCAAAGGAGTTCAATTAGAGAGAAGGCTTAGACTAGCTATCAGGAAACTTTTTCTCCGATTGTATAAATGGTGACTATCAGAAGTGTGTTGGCCCTAGTTGAACAATGGCTTATCCATCAAATGGATGTCTTCAATGCTTTTCTTTAAGGTGACCTATTTAATGAGGTTTACATGACTCTTCCTATTGGCTTTCAACTTTCACAGGGATTTAATGTGTAGGGGGAGAAACTGTATGTAAGCTCACTAAATCCCTTAATGAATTGAAACAGGCTCCAAGACAATAGAATGTAAAGCTTACTGAAGCTCTTATTAGACTTGGATTTGTTCAAAGTCTCTTGGACTATTCACTTTTCATCAAAAGGACTGGTGCATCACTAGTGTTAATCCTTGTATATGTGGATGATATGATGATTAGTGGCAATGATCTTACACTTATTCAGAACACCAAAAAGATCCTTTAAGATGAA
Source organism: Solanum stenotomum (assembly GCF_019186545.1). Lineage (NCBI taxonomy): Eukaryota > Viridiplantae > Streptophyta > Magnoliopsida > Solanales > Solanaceae > Solanum > Solanum stenotomum. The sequence continues at coordinate 78,941 of NW_026026568.1, forward strand.
GGATTTGGGAGATCTCAGATACTTTCTAGGGATTCAATTTGCCAGGTCCCAAGAAGGCATTGTTATGCACCAAAGAAAATACACTTCGGAAATTATATATGAAGCTGACCTTTGTGCTGTAAAACCAGCTTCCACCCCTCTTGATCCTTATGTACAGTTGACAACCAGAGAATATGATGAAATAAATGGAAAAGGCAAGAATGATAAACTACTTGAAGATGCTATAATATATATATATATATATATATATATATATATATATATATATATAATATATTAGTTGGTGAACTGTTGTATCTAAATGTCACAAGACCACACATTGCATTTGTCACACAGACCTTGATCAAATTTCTTTACCATCCTAAACAGTCCCATATTAATGTCATACTCAAAGTTATGAAATATAAAAAGGGCAAGCAGGGCAAGGTGTCTTATCATCTAGCAAGAAAAACAGTCAGATAAATGTTTACTGCGATTCAAACTGAGGAGCATGTATACATACTAGAAGATCAGTTTCTGGATTTATGGTGAAGCTGGGAAAATCACTAATATTATGGAAGTCAAAGAAACAAGGAACAATATCTAGAAGCTCAATTGAAGCAAAATATAGGAGCATGGCTAGTGTTGTAGCTGAAGTTGTATAGATAGTAAGACTATTCAATGAACTTGGTGTTGATGTTCAACATATGTTACCATTCACAGTGATAGCAGGTCAACAACTCAAACTTTGGGCGATCTGCTGCTAGGAAAATGTGGTAAAGTTTGTGAGAGTAAAAATGATTGTGGTGGCTTATTTTGCCAGTTTTGTGTGGACATAAAGAAAGCTGATGGTTCAACATAAAAAGGACATGTAGCCTCTAATTTAAGTGTTGATGGTTTGTGCGTGTGTTTCTAATTATTATTATTAAGTATTGTCTTTGTAGTATGTCTTATATTCACTTCATCAACACTAAGAAGGTGGTTGAATTGACTTAAAAGTTGATCAAACCTATTTTTAAGTCAATTTTTGACTTCTGAAAGTGTTTGACAAATATAAAAAGTAACTTAAAATAAATAAAAAATGACTTAAAATAAGTTAGGAAGTGTTTGGCAAGATAAAAAATGATTTAAAATAACTTAAAATAAGTCAAAAACCAAAAGTAGGTCTCCCCCTACATTTTTTTTTTTTTGCTTAAAAGTCATTTCAGATTGATTTTTTATTTTTGACTTAAAAACTACTTTTTTAAGTCAAGCCAAACAGGCTCTAAGTTTGGTGTATATGTGTAAAGAAAAAGAACATGAAGAATAAAGGAGAAAATGACCAAAATAGTCCTTAATAAATGGGTAATGTTTTATCTTGGTCCTTAATGTATAACAAATGTGTTTATTTTGATCCTTAATATATTTCACTCGATTGAAATTATCCTTAATATATAACAAAATGTGTTCATTTTGTTTCTTCACCCTAAATCTAAAAGATTTTTCAAAAAAAAAAAGTGTTGAATTCAACTATGGACCTACGTGACTAACAAAATTCACCATTCTTGTCTTCTTTGTTAGCTCTAAAGAAAGAACTCAGAAAAAAAAAACTAACACCATTTCTCTCTTCTCCAGTAAAATTTACTTGCACACTTTGCATCCAATCAATTGTTTATAACTTAATATATTGCGCAATTAGTGAGAGAAGCTCCAACTTCTCACTAAAAACAATTCAAATTTCTGACCAAGTGCTATGTTCCACCATCAAGAAGAGCTTAATCCACCTGCCCCACATGATAACGAGAACTCTGCTACGGAGAACATTCAAAATTTCTCAGAGGGGTAGAAATCATCCTTTCAAAATGTCTTGATTGCCCCATATCCCATTCAAGACGGTAAAACCCACCAAAAATAAGATCACATAATAAATATGCAAGTTGTGAGGAGTAGCAATGGCAAGTTGTGACTTTCCTAAACAAAAAGAAACAATTCAACAAACGGGTCGCAAAGAACGTCGAGGACAACGAACCATGTATTAGCGTTAAATTATTTGAAGCCAGCACAGGTAAGTACCTCGAATCCAAGATTTTTAAATGCAAGAAAAACATTATACAGTCAAATACCTTGCTTAAATAGACTTTTAGGTATGAGAATACAATAGCTACTGAGACTTGATCTTAAACCCCTAATCCAACACCATCGGGGTCTTCTACGAACGACAATAGTGAGGTATTATTAGTGCAGCAAATAAAAAAGAAAATTAGCTTTTTCTAAGGAAAAGTACGGTTGAAAAGGCACAAACAACAACCTATAACTTATAAGGCTACTTTAGTCCCTAAAATAACCCTTATTTTAAACTTATTTTATAATCCTCTTACAACCGGCCACCTTCACTCACTTAGGAAATAGTTTGTCTAATACACCTCCTCATAACTTAGGCTACATGGATGCTTCCCTAACCACTCATGATAAAAGTTGTAAGAAAATTTAATCCTACTATTATAAATAAAATATCTCCTAATTCAACCCCTCTAAAGAATAAAGGTGTCCTTCCTGATAAGTCTTGTTTTGAAAGAAATAAATAGTCCTAATACTACAGCCTCAAAAGCTATTAACTTTTCCATTAATAAAGTAACTATCCCAATCAACTCTATAACGATAGACTTACCTATTAAACCATTTAATGTCAAGGACTCCATCTTTATCCCTACAGAGGCGATTCTTAAACCCGACCTTCGTGGCTCAAGTGGTGTCGGAAGAGATGCGACTTACCATGAATATGAACAACAATCATGTATTGTACCCCAACCACCACTAAATCTGCCTCCACAACTCCCATTCTGACACTATCCAACGTGGGAGATGCTGATGTTCAACTCATTAACTCGAGTACAGCTTCCGGAACAAAGTATTTACCACTTTTTTTCTCCCCTCAAATAGTTTAGGATGTCCCAGTCTCGCATGAGACTTTCCCAATCTACAACATTGTGGTCAACTTGAGTATCGAGAAGAGTCCACTAAAGACTCCAACAGTCAAGCCACTCGGATACTCCATCGAGCTCGCTCCCTTCCCCTCCTCAGCTAGAACCAAGCTTAGTGGAAAATGTGAATTTTCAGGAGGTAGAAGAAGCAATGGAACTCATGAGGGAAACAAGAACAGAGATATATATGAGTCTTAAAAGAAGTAAAAATAATGCCATTCAAGGAGAGATTCAAAAAAAAAATCATACTATTTGCCCATCAAATCCCTCAAAAAGCTCAATCGATATAAGAATTCCCTCAAACACGTAAATAAGAACTACATAATTGTGATGAACCCCACATTGAGGAGGGGAAATCGTAAGGAAGCAACACAACCCATGATTAATAAATCAATGAACATAATAATATGAAACTGGGGTGGATGTAATGGATCAGATTTTAGAATGAACTTTAGAGCACTCCTAGATTGGCACAAACCTCCCTTAGTGGCTCTTGTAGAAACAAAAATGCAAGACCATCAAAGCCTACTATATAGTTATATGTTTAATAGGATGATACAAGTCCGGGCAATTGGGAAATATGGTGGACTTGCAATCCTTTGGGATGAGGAGGTACTAGACTTGGATGAAATAGCGACCACAAACCAAGAGATTCATGCCATGATTAAAGTTTGTGCTACTAATATTAATTGGATTTTTAGTTGCTTTTATGCTAGTAAATATAAAATGCTAGAAAAATCCTATGGCAAAATCTGAAGTCTATTAAAAATAACTTTGAGGGGAAATGGTTAGTAGGAGGGGGGGGGGGGGGGGGGGGGNAGTTACTAGTGATAATCTTAGATATAGAGTCCATGTTAAAGTATAACTCTATCTCTAGATAGTTGTCTTGTATTAGGAGTATTACTCTCTATGCTCTGCACGACTTGTAAGTGTATAAATACACTATAATGTACTCTGTATTTCTTCATCAGCTAATACAAAAGCATTACGCTATACATTAGCCTCAGATTTATCATGGTATCAGAGCTTTAAGCTCTTCTTCCGCTATAATTCTTGACTACTAAAACTCTATTTTAGACGCCAAATAGCATTAGCCTCCAACACACTCTCAACCTCCTCACTTCACCATCTTATTGCTTCAGTCTCAATTAAACTCAAGCCCTCAAATTAGCTGATATGGAGGACTCAAATGTTGCAGCTTATCCAAGTCATGAGACTAACATATCTCATTCGGGATGAACCAAAAACAATTATCACTGAAGAAGACACTTCTAGCAGTGACAAAAACAGTGGCAAAACCAGTGATAAAGGCAGTGAAAATGATGATAGGGAGGAGAAGGACGTGTTTCTGAGAAGTTGGATCTTTGGTACACTATCAGAGGAAACCATGTACCTCATTGTAGGCTGCAATACTGCAAAAGAGATGTGGGAAACCTTGGAGGAAACTTACCTTCAAGCTACCAAGGACAAAAAATTCCAATTGAAGCAACAACTTCAAACTGTTAGGCTTGGAAACAAGTCTACAAATGAATTCTTGAAAGAATTCAAGGGCATATGTGATGGTTTAGCAGCCATACACAAGCTAATAGATGAGGATAGCAAGGTGATAAATTTTGCCAGAGGACTAGGTCCTAAGTATAAAACCTTTAGGACTGTCATGCTTGGCAAACCACCTTATCCAACTTTGAACCAACTGATCAATGCATTGAGAGGCTTTGATCTCAGGGAAGATGATGGAGAAAAATCACAACATGTTAACCATAACACAACCTTCACTGCTCAACAGGTAAATCAAAGCAGGCCCAACAACTATAGGGGTAGAGGAAAATCCTATTCAAAGCGAGGGAATATGAACTACAACTCAAGAGATAGGGGTTTTAGACCATCTGGACAAAGCACACATCAAGCTGCTCAAGGACAAGGCACTGAAAATCCCTCCAAGGAGAAGGAAAAAGTTGTTGCTTGCCAAATTTATGGTAGGAACAACCACACCGCACTTAAATGCTTCTACAGGTGAGATTTCTCATACCAAGCATCAAAGGACTTACCCCAAGCCTTAGCATCTGTTAATCTGAATGATCCTAACATTGGGGATGATGCAGTCTATGTGGACTCAGGAGTAAGTACTCACATGACAAATTCTTCAGGTAAGCTATCTAATCTAAAACCTTATAAAGGTACCGATAAGATTGTAGTGGGAAATAGAAGTGAACTTAATATCACTCACATAGGCAGTGGAAGTGTATCTGGTTTAAAACTAAATGAGGTCCTTGTTATTCCTGAACTTAAGAAGAAACTCTTGTTAGTAAGTAAGCTAGCTAAGGATAATTACTGTACAATTGAGTTTGACGAATCAAATTTTGATGTAAAGGACAAGGTAACAGGGAAGCAGCTAGCCAAGGGATCTAGAAGGGGATGTATCTATGCCTTGGAAGACAGCAATCTGCTAGCATTGGCAACAACACAGACATGAAGGAGTAGTTTAAGTTCTAGATTTAGTTCTAGTGATGTTTGACATGCCAGACTTGGGCATCCAAATCCTAAATTTTTAGAAGTTTTAAACAAAAATAAGTGTCTAAATATCACTTGTTGGAATAAAAATCCTACTGTTTGTGTTAGTTGTCAACTGGGAAAAGGTTGTAAATTGCCTTTTAATTTGAGAAATAAAACTGAGAAAGAACCATTGCTGAAAATACATTGTGATTTGTGGGGTTCTGCACCAGTTGAGTCTTCACAACACATGAAATTCTATGCATTGTTTTTGGATGATCATAGTAGATACACTTGGCTATATCCATTGAGAAGGAAATCAGATTTCTTTGAAGTGTTTGTTAAGTTCCAAAAAATGGTTGAAAAACAGTTTACTAAAAGCATTAAGGTATTCCAATGTGATGGAGGTGGTGAGTTCTCTAGCTCAAAGTTCATTAACCACTTGAAAAATTGTGGTATTGTTAGGCATATATCCTGTCCAAATACACCTGAGCAGAATGGTATTGCTGAAAGGAAACATAGGCATGTAGTAGAGACTGGTTTAACATTGTTGTTTCACGCTAAACTGCCTTTATTTATATAGACAAAAGCCTTCCTTACAACTGTGTTTATTATAAACAGGTTACCATCTTCAGTACTTAAGGACACACCTTTCCATAAACTCCAATTACAATAGCTTAAAGGTGTTTGGGTGTAGGTGTTTTCCCTACATCAAAGGAAGAAACAAGTTTTCACCAAAGACATATCCATGTGTCTTCATTAGATACAGTAGCCTTCACAAAGGATACAAATGCTATTATCCATCCACAAGAAGGGTCTTTATATCAAGACATGTTGTCTTTGATGAACTAACTCTTCTTTATGTGCAGGGAAACAACAATGAAAGTGATTCTACAGGTTCCCTTCATCTCGCCACATTCTCTGAATTTTTCCCAGAATCAAAGACCATAATTAATGACGTGCTAAGCTAGGAGTCTGACTCATCAGAGCATCTTCCTGCTGATATATTGCTAGATGAACTAGCACCTTAAGAACCTCAACAATATACCGAGGAACTGTCACCATTTACATCTCCCGCATCACTTGAGAACTCATCTAATGATTCTCCTAATGAGGCACAAGATGCTGCAATGATGCAAACACAACAATATGAGGATGAGCAGCAGCCCCAAGAATTCAGCATTGCAGATCGAAGGGGACTTCAATTTAAGGATGATCAATCTAAACTCTTTACTGATCAAGTCCAACTTCAATTACAGGCTACATCTCAACCATCGACATCAGAACATGTCATGATAACTAGGTCAAAAGCTAAAAACTTATCTCATAGTTCATTATCTGCAACTAGGAAAAACACTGCACTTAGTGAACCTATGTCCCTCAAAGAAGCACTTAGCATTCCACACTGGGTAGCAACTATGAAGGAGGAGTTGCAAGCACTATATGAAAATGAGACCTGGATTCTAGTTACCAGAACTACTAAGATGAATGTAGTAGGACCCAAATGGGTGTTTAAGACCAAAATGAAGTCAGATGTTTCAATTGAAAGACATAATGTGAGATTAGTTTCAAAGGGCTACTCACAGCTTGAAGGAGTAGATTTTGAAGAAACCTTTAGCCCTGTTGTGAAAGCAACTACTATAAGAGTTGTTCTATCTCTTGCAGTCACACAACATTGGTTTATTAGACAACTTGATGTTAAAAATGCATTCCTCCATGGGCATCTTGCAGAAGAAGTGTACATGAGTCAACCACCAGGATTTGTTGATCCAAACTATCCGAGCCATGTCTGCCAGTTGAAAAAGGCACGGTATGGTCTCAAACAGGCTCTAGGAGCCTGGTTTGAAAGGTTCAGCTTGTATCTGCTCCACATTGGATTCAAGTGCAGCAGAGCTGACTCATCTCTCACTACCAAAAAATGCTCATTTTTTGGCGGTTAACTTGTGGGAGTTTTTAAAAGTCCCACTAATAATTCATTTTGTGGCATTTTATTATAACCCCCACAATATAAATCTTTTTATGGTGGTTTTATTAAGGAGGTTAGAAAATCGCCACAATTTAATATTATTTATTGGGATTATCGAGCCCCAAAAATTTAGTAGATTAGTTACTTTTAGAAATTAATTTATATAATATAATATAATATAATATAATATAATATAATATATAGTATTTTTTTCAAATTATATAATATATAACATTTAATGTTGAAAGTTAATTTTATTATATATATACATACACACGAGACATCCTTCTCCTTCTTTTATTTTAACTTGATTGTGATTTTTTTATCCTCTATTTCTTTTATATATTAAGATACTCTTCGAATGTTTTTTTACTTAGTATGTGCAATTTCACTTAGACATTTATCTTATATAGTAATACTTTAATTTATATTATTTAGTGATTTTTGTTGTCTCATAACACAAAAATTTAAATTTTATAACTTTTAAAGCTAAGTCAATAGTAATATTTATATATATTTATTTGTATTTGTATTTTAACTTTATTTAAGATTTTATAATACTAGTTGAGGGTGAAACATTTTAATTAATAGTTATTACTTATCATTAAAAATTAAAAATAAAAGCTTGTTTTATGCACAAAATTCTTTTATCTTTCACTTAGAGCCAACTCAATCAAAATTTTAATACATCTCCCTCCAAAAATAAAAAAAAAACAAAACTAAAGACTATAATTCCCCCTAAAATCATTCAAACATAATCAAATAACCACCCCCTCCCACCCATTCCTAAATCCCACGTAAACAACACACAAATACCTTTTTTTTCTTTCTCCTTAACTCATTTCCTTTTCCCCTTAACCCATTAATTCCCACGTAAAACACACACCCTCCCCTCTCCTCTCTCCTTTTGTCTTTCACTCTTCTTTACTTCATTTTTTTACATGTAGTTTTGCTAATTATTTTTTTCATTGTAGGCTTTGCAAAGTGGAATAGAGGAAAAATAATTCATTATTTGAATACAAAGGTAATTTTGTGTTACGTGAGTTTGATGATTCATACTAGAATTTAAAACTCATATTATTATTTGATCATTTTATATTTTGCAAGTTGTTAAACTTACTGAATCAATGTTTTTTTTTTTACATATTTCAGATTTTGTTTGAATTCTCACTACATCGTAAAGTCGTCTATACCCAATCATTGATTGATTTATGGTAAATCATAATTTTATTTTTGTTTAGTTAAGAATCACGTAATCATTTTATTCTTGATTGGATCGACTATAACAAATTAAAGGACATTTTTTCATATTAGATTGTGATCGATATCAATATAACTTTAAAATTATGTATTTTCTTATTCAATACGATAAATTGTTGAAGTTATGATTACTTTTTGGTAAATGAAAGAAAAAACTAAGGTCAAAGAGGAAAGTCTAACTTATAAATCAAGAGAAGTGAGAAATACTTGAATCAACGTGTTAAATCGAATGAGCATCATTATATGATTTTGGAAAATATAAACTTAGTAAACTTATGTAGAAATAATCATGAAGTTGTTGTTATTCACTTTATTAGTGTGTATGAGAGAACATCAAAGTAAATTTCTTTCATCCATAATCTTATAATTATTTGTAAAATCAAAGCTTTATATGCTTTGCTTTTGAAATGAATTGAATTTTAATACTTTTTTTTATCAAGATGTACGAAGATATATGTGTATCAATATATGTTTATCTAATTATATATAATGTTTTCATTGTTTCAGCCTGATGCAGAGAGCTTATGTCACTTTGGATAAAAAGATTGGACGACAACAACATAAATCACCAAACAAATGCTACAAAATTTTTGTTATGTTTATTTGATGTGGATTTTAAAAAGATTTAACATTGTTATGTTAAAATTATTATACACAAGTTTGTATTACTTTTATTTGACATAAATTTGAATTTGTGAAACTTATTAATATAAACTTGCTTAGTGAAATTTAATTTGATTTAAATGTGTTATTTAGTAAAATTACTTATTATTCTGAAGAATTGATGTAAATCAAATTTAAAATTACTTATTATTTTGAAGGCTTGATGTAAATAAAGTTTCACATTTATTGTTAAAATAATAATTTTGTAAGACTCCACAAATCAAATTATAAATGTAAATTTTAATTTAAAGCCATGACAGTTTTAAATCCACACAAATTTAAGTTTAAAAATATTGAAATCATATTGTGAAGGTTCTAAACCGTCAAAAATTGATACTGGAAAACCTCCACAAATTTAAAAGTCATTTTGCGGGGGACGTCGTGGAGGTTTACTAAAACTGCTGCAAATATGCTCGTGGCAAGGGTAATTGTGGCATTTTTAAAAACTGTCACAATTTAATTTGTGAGATCCCTAAATCGCTATAAATTGACAAAATAACCCCCATAAATTGAGCATTTTTTTGTAGTGTCTGTTCACTCTTCATAGTCCAGCAGGAACAATACTACTGTTGTTATATGTAGATGACATAATTGTGACAGGCAACAACTCAAAGCAAATGGATGAAGTTGTGAAGAAATTGAGCATTGAATTTTCCATGAAGGACCTTGGACAACTAAGTTTCTTCCTAGGTGTTGAAGTTACCTATTTTCCAGATGGAATTCACTTGTCTCAAATTAAATATGCTACTGATTTGCTCAAGAAAGTGGACATGGAAGATGCAAAGAAAGTGCCTGCTCCCTTAGTACAGAAGCGTGGCTTACAGGAAGCTATTGGAACTCCAGTTGATTCCTCAGTATATAGGAGCATTGTAGGAAGCTTACAATACTTGACACTAACCAGACCAGATATAACTCATGCTGTGAACCTTGCAAGTCAGTTCATGCAGAATCCAAATTTTGTGCACCTATAAGCTGTAAAGAGAATACTCATATATGTAAAGGGAACTATTACTCATGGTTTGTGTATTACTTATCAGTCCTCACTCAGGTTGTATGGTTTCTCAAATGTTGACTGGGAAGGATGTGCAATAACAAGAAGATCCACCACTGGTTATATCATATATCTTGGTGCAAATTGTGTGTCCTGGTCCTCTCGAAAATAGAACACAATTGCAAGGTCAAGTGCAGAAGCTGAGTATAGAGCCTTAGCTGCTACAGCTGCTGAGCTCACATGGTTGACTTACATTTTGCAAGATATTGGAATATATATCAAGTCTGCTCCTACACTGTTTTGTGACAATATGAGTGCACTGTACATGACCACAAATCTAGTATTACATGCTAGAACCAAACATGTAGAATTGGATTATCATTTTGTTAGAGAAAAAGTAGCTCAAGGGCAGTTAATCACTCAATTTGTTCGATCCAGAGATCAAGTAGCGGACACTCACACGAAGGCACTGGAAAAGGACAAATTCCTGTTCTTCAGAGACAAGCTAAGAGTAGTAAACTCACCTCCAATTAGCTTGAGGGGAAGTGTTAAAGATCGAGATAAGATCAATTAGATATAATTATTAGTTACTAGTGATAATCTTAGATATAGAGTCCATGTTAAAGTATAACTCTATCTCTAGATAGTTGTCTTGTATTAGGAGTATTACTCTCTATGCTCTGCACGACTTGTAAGTGTATAAATACACTATGATGTACTCTGTATTTCTTCATCAGCTAATACAAAAGCATTACGCTATACACTAGCCTCCGATTTATCAATTAGTATGGCCGAAAAAAAAGGTAGCAAACCTCTAAATAACTCTAGAGTTAACGACTTTTGGGATACCCTAAAACACTGTGAACTAATCAATATATTAGTAGTAATTATAAAATCGTACATTTAAAAGTTGTTATACTATTAGAGGCAACGTCTCTTATAAAGTGACCAAATTAATGAATTTTCTCTTATATTTAGATCTAATGTCTATAAAATTTGATATACATGTTATATTTATCAAACAAGCATGTACATCAACAACATAGTTAATAATGTATATGTATCAAGTGGGATATAATATTATGACATATTTGTACCTCAGAAAATCAAAATTAATAAAAATAGAAATAAGCCTGTCAAATGGGCAGAATGACCCAGTTTTCGATCCAGTAAAACCGACACATTAAGGAATCGACACTGGTACGACAAGATCGACACACAATCCAGTTAGTCAAATGTATTGGACTAATCTAGAGTTTTTAGGCTCAGACGGGTAAGACCGAACAGTAAGGGACCGATACCCAGTCCACCGATTCACCGGCCCAGTTAAACTTTATTTTTAAATGCACATGCGGATCATTGGGTCACTTTCTTAAAAGTGGCCCAAAATTCTCTTTGTTTAAAATATAATAATTCAATAGTTTACATTTTTATCGATAAATACTTGTTACGTTTCATTATTTTTCCTACAACAATTTTCTAATTTTCTCTCAATTTCTCAATTCTCTCTTAATGTAATAGCAAACTTATATTATATTTTGCAATTAACAATATCAAGTGGAAGTTTTCAACTTTCAACATTTCATCAATTTTATAATTTTTTCTTTATCTCCGGCAATTTGGTATTTTCACTCCTTCTCTTACTTTTATTTAGTATATTAATTTTTGAATATTTAATTATATTATTTTTTGGTTTATAATTATTATTATTTTAATTTGGATTATGAATATAATAAAAAAGTAGGTTGTGTTAAAAATTTGTGTCTCAAAGGTAGTAGTGGTAGTAAGAAAAAAATAGTTTTGGTAGAGGTAGTACAAGTAAATTTTATTTGTGTATGCCTGAAGCACCATCTAGTGAAATTGGAGAGATAGGTGTAGTGCACATGATATGAATGAATTTTAGCTACAAGAAACTTACGGTATAAGAGAACAAAATGAAGTAGAAGTAGAACAAAATAATAATGACAATAATATAGCAACTAGTCCTGCTATTGTTATTGGTCATGCTAAATCTAGAACTTCTAATCTCCCACCCCGACCTGTAAAAGAAAGAAAAAAATTTAGTTTACTATGACATTATATTAATTGAATACAAGGAACAACTAAAGTTGAATGTAGTGTTTGTTTGAATATTGTACACACTATTTGATAAAGTAATTCAAAACTCATAGTAATGTGAAGGATAAAATAAAACTTAAAAAGGTATTTTAGAATACCTTATTTGTTGCCATCACTTTTCCCCTTATTAATACGAGTCTCGAACCCTTGACTTGACAACTTTAAAATCTTCACTCTACCATTAAGCTCAAGGAAGACTCGTGATAAATCTCTTAACATTTATTATTAAAAATGCGCTACAAAAAATAGATCAAGAAAAATATTAACACGTACATAATATTGGCTAAGGTTGCAACAAATATAAAGAAATGAAAATATTGAAAGTACAATTATGCGTATTAATCTTGTAACCAAATATTATATATATATATATATATATATAACAATATAATTTTCTAAAATATTTACATAATTATAGTTATGTTTAGTAATGATAGTTGATATTGTTCAAAATTGAATATTTAATATGAGCTAGTAATTTTCATAAATTTACATACTTTTACACTAATATAATTAACATTAATCGTTATTTCTTACATGCTTTAATCAATGTGGGACGGTGTCACGCCCCGAGCCTACACCTTAAACGTGGCCGGCACTCGAGAACCATTGATGTCCCCAAGCGAACCCTTTGCCTGACTCAACTCTCAGTGGAAGGCTTACTAAACATGAGATGAACTCAAATATAAAGTTTTAACTCAAATGTCTCAAATACTTAACTTAGAACATTTAAAATATTCAAACTGGCCACAAGGGCAACTCAAGTCTAGAACATTAACAATAGAAAATGAAACAGACTTCTTAACTACTATTGTCTATCTATGAAGCCTCTAAATGACAAAGATGGAAATCGGGACAAGACCCACGACATCTTAACAAAACTGAAAAGTAAATGGAATCCTCCGAAAGCACGGAGGCTCACCAAAGCTAACTCAAACTGTTGTGGTATCAACAAAGCGCCAGTTGATGACCCTGATCTCCTCTATCTGCATCATGAAACGATGCAGGCCAAATGACATCAGTACATTGAATGTATGAGCATGTAAGGGAAAATCTAAAACGTGACACAATTTTGAACTGGAACTGAAAAAACATACTCACCTCATCTAAACTGAAGGGTACTGAAACTCAGAAATACTAAACTCAGTTCAATATAAAAGCAACAACAGAGATGCATTATAAAGAATGATTTTAAAACAGTAGATGATAACTCAATGTATTTAAAAATACAATAATAACTCTTTTACTCTTATTTGGAAGATTCTCTAACTGACAACCATCACTATTAGCTATATGATGATACAACGTCTCACCCACGCTGCCAGAACTATCCTATTGCTTATGACTAGAGTGTCACGTTCTAATTGTGAGACTATAGTTCGGATCATGGAAACTTTATGCCTAGGATTGGGACAAGTAGTCAAAAAGAAAAATCCAAAATTATCTTCTCTAAGAATTGTCCCGAAAATGTAAGAATAGCCGCCTCAAAAGAACTCGAGATAAAGTATGGAAACACCTCCGGGAAGTACCTAGGCCTATCAATGATACATGGACGGATTGTGAATTTTTTTTTTCAATTTATCGCAAATAACCGAAACTCGTGATTAATTAGCGGGCTGGAAAACAAAATTCCTAAATATAGCGGGTAGGACCAACCTAGCTAAATCATGCCTTAATAATATTCCTACACACGTTATGCAGTTCACCCTCCTCACAAAGCACATCGCAGATAAAATAGATCAAATACAAAGGAACTTCATTTGGGGGGAAAACCTCTAATAAATGAAAAATCCATTTATTAAATTGGGATATAATGACTTCTCCAAAGAACATAGGGGTTGTGGAAATCCAACAAGCAAGTTTGAGAAACAAGGCTCTACTAGCTAAATTGGCCCTGAGGGCAACAAAGAACCCTAATACCTTATGGGGATCATGTATTATGAATAAATACACTAAAAATGGCCTCCTAAACATGCACAACCCTTATAAACATATACATAGTAAAACTTGGAAAGACATAAATAAAGGGTGGAAGACTGACACGCCCTGAGCCTATACCCTGGGTGGGATTGGCACTCGAGAACCATTGCTGGCCCAAAGAGAACCCTTAGCCTGGCTTACTTACTCAGCAGAAGACTTAACTCAACAAAGATAAATCAATGTAATAAACTGGAATGTTATAAAGGAACATTCAACAGGCTATTAAGGCGACCTCAAGTCTCAACATAAGATAATGACAATGAAAAGACTAAGGAACTAACATCTGACTATCTATGAAGCCTTTAAAACAACTAAGATAGACGGTTGCGACAAGACCCACGACATCCTAGTGAACTAATAATAAAATTGAAAGCAATAAATGGGATCCTCCGGAAAGCAATGAGGCTCACCGCTAGACTCTGAGTGCTCAACTGGATAAACGATGCGCTGGATACTGATCCTGGTTACCTGTATCTGCATCATAAGAAGATGCAGGCCAAATGGAATCAGTACATTGAATGTACGAGTATGCGAGGGGAATTCTAAAACAAGACATAAGCTTGAAAGGAACTGAAAAACTTACCTGGCTCAACTCAACTCAACATAACTGAACTCATTTCAATATAAAGCAGTTAACCAACAACCATCACTTAAGAGCTATTGTGATGATACAACGTCTTGCCTCACGCTGCCAGGGCCTTCCGATACCTTGCCGAGGGTATAGAACCTAAACTACTAAGTGGATCCACTAGTCTATGCTAAAAAGCACTAAGAAATCATCTAAAAAGTATGACTCTTTTCTACCCATAGTGGCTACATGGTTTATGGGGGCTGTGAGTTGTCTGAACTCTCCCCCATATCGATGCTCAATACTACTCTTAAAATATGATACTAGCTCTTATGTTTTGAAAAAAACATACTTCTTTCTATGATTTGAGATAATTGCTCAAACACTTAGCTCAAAGGCTCTTCTTGGAAATCAAAGTTTTCTCTCTTGCTTAATTGTGAAAGCATTTGCTCTTTAACTGAAAAACTAGCTCAAAGGCTCTTTTGAAAATCAAGGTTTCCTTTCTTCTTTAAATGTGAAAATAATTTAGTCTTTGGGAATACATTGTCCTGATATACTCTTGTGAAGAAATGAACTTCAAACTTTACTTTTTACTCAACTCAAAACTCAAGTCTTAAAACAAAGTTAAAACATTTGTAAAACACTCGTGGAAGACTCTATGAACTTCTCTTGACTTGACGCTTAACTTCTCTTAACTTGACTCTTAACTTCTCTTGACTTGACTCTTAACTGATCCTTGAATTGAATTATGAATTCAAGGATTGTGATTTGTGATAGGAAAGATCTCATGATGTTTAAGAGTGTTTTTAGATAGTTAAACACGAGAAAAGATTAAGAAATCACTGTCTGGAAGCAAGTCCGCGACGCGGAGATCAATTAAAATATTTGGTCACAAAATATATTTTATGGCAGAATGGTCTGTGACTGCTCCGCAATGCGAGGAAGAGTTTTCCAATCCTGAGGAACATGTCTGCGACGCGAACCTGGCACCCAGATTCTGCCGACTTTTTCCTTTTTCATTTTCTGATCCCAATTTGCCTAAACTCAGTTCTTTTTCTCAAATTCTCTTTAGATTCAGATACCCAACAAATATACCCAAGAACTTAACTCAAAACAACTCTAAAATCAACCTTAAACTCTCAAGAACTCCTCAATCTCATCATAAATTTAAGAACGAAAGTAATTCAACAATACAACTCAAGAACATCAAAGTCTTAATCTTTTATGACAAAAATCGTACTGAAATAAACATGTTTGGCGCATGGGTGAATGAACCCAACACTATGTGAACTCACATACCTCGTAGGGATCACCCCTTGATGAAATCCACAAGTGATTCTTGAAGATCTTGACGATTCTTGCTCCTTATCCTCTTTTCTCCTCATCTTTTTCTCTTCTCTAAAATTCTAACTCAATATTGTAAAAGCGTAATTGGAATCCTATCATTTTACACCCCAATTAATTACCAACAAACGAAATTAAGTCATGGGGCATGGAAAAGACCAAAATGCCCTTCTAAAATCCGGATTAGACTTTCCTTATTTGAATAACCCAACTTCAATTGAGCATATCTCACTCATACAAACTTGGAATTGAGTAAACTCGGTGGCGTTGAAAATATTATTCCAATATCTTTCCTACGATATCTAGAAGAGCACCTAACTCATCCTGAACTAGGAGTTTTGGTTGTTTGAAATTGACCAAAACTCAAACTTAACATACTTAACAATTTTTTTTCCAGAATTTTATTCTTTCCAAAAATGACTATTTCCAATTTTTAACTTCTTTCTAGTCCTTTCAATTAGCGAGATGTTGCAATATCTCCCCCTTGGTAACATTCGTCCTCGAATGAGATTACTCTTACTAGGCTAATGGTGTAATATCTAACATTCACCTCAAACACCCAACAATCAAAATGCAAAAACAACATGCCAACTTATAAATAAATACCAAGAAAAGGATTAGTACCTTGATCTGGAATTTCTCCGATTTCAAAGAGACGTGGATAGATCTTATTCATATTTTTTTCAGCTTCCCAAGTAGCTTCCTCAACAAACTGGTTCCTCCAAAGAACTTTAACTGATGCTACTTCATTAGTCCTCAACTTGCGAACTTGGTGATGTAGGATTTGGACCGAAATTTCTTCATAAGATAAACTATCCTTGATCCCAATATCTTCAGTTGGTATGATCAATGAAGGATCTCTCATGCACTTCCTCAACATGGAGATGTGAAATACCGGATGAACCGATGTTAACTCTTGCGGTAGCTCCAACTCATAAGCTACATTACCAATTCTTTTTTATATTTTGTAAGGGCCAATGTACCGGGGACTAAGCTTTCCCTTCTTACCAAACCTCATAACACCCTTCATGGGTGAAACTTTAAGATATACCCAATCATCTACTTCAAACTCTAACTCCCTTCTCCTCACATCAGTGTAGGATTTTTGACGACTCTGTATTGTTTTCAACCTTTCTTGAATCACTTTCACCTTCTCCATAACTTGATGAACTAAAACAAATCCTATCAACCCAGCTTCACCAACTTCAAACCATCCAATAGGAGATCTGCATATTCTCTCATAGAGAGCTTCATAAGAAGCCATTTGGATGCTAGAGTGATAACTATTATTGTAACCGAACTCGATGAGAGGCAGGTGATCATCCCAATTTCATTTGAAATCAATCACAAAAGCTCCTCAGCATATCTTCTAGTGTCTGAATAGTGCGCTCTGCTTTCCTATTGTCTGAGGATGAAACATAGTACTTAAGTTCACCTTTGAACCCAAGTCTTTTTGGAATGGCTTCCAAAACTGTGCAATAAATTATACACCGCTATCTGATATAATCGAAACTGGGACTCCATGACGTCGTACCACCTCCTGAATATATAACCTGGACTAATCCTGTGTTGTATGGGTAGTCTTTACTGACAAAAAGTGGGCTAATTTTGTCATTCTATCAACAATCACCCATATCGAATCATGTTGCCTGTGGGACCTTAGTAAACCTGTGATGAAACCCATATTAATCATCTCCCACTTCCATTCAGGAAATTCTATATTCTGAGCCATACCATCGGGCCCCTGGTGCTCTATTTTAACTTGTTGGCAATTCAGACACTTAGCAACAAATTCTGCAATGTCCTTTTTCATACTACTCCACCAATAAACTTCTCTCAAATCGCAATGCATCTTTGTGGAAATCGGATGGATGGAACATCTAGAGCTATGAGCTTCCTCCATGATCCTATCTCTCTTGGAGTTCATCCACCCTTGTTACACGCAATCTACCTTGATACCTCAATACACCATCTCCCCCTTGTTCAGAAGTTAATAGTTTTTGCTTATGATCATTTGCCTTCAATTCAAGCAAAATAGGGTCTTGATCCTGCTTTTCCTTCAGTTGTGATACTAAGGATGATTCAGCCTCATTCATCACCACTACCCCTCCTTATGTGGAATCCATTAGTCGACTCCCAGGCGTGCAAGTCTATGCACATCTTTCGCTAACTATATCTTTTCTTCCTCAACATGGGTGCTACTACCCATAGACAACCTGCACAATCCTTTCTGAGTAATTTTAACCACCTCATCTGTCTGAGATGAAGCTCTTTCTGAGTAAACACATAGTGAAGGCTCTTGTGATAAGTGAATACATCTACGTGAACACCATACAAATAATGACGCCATATCTTCAAAGCAAACACTACAACAACCAACTCTAAGCTAGGGGTTGGGTAATTCTTCTCATGAACTTTCAACTGTCTGGAGGCAAATGGAATAACCTAGTCATTATGCATTAATACGCAACCCAAACCAACTCTAGACGCATCACAATACACCACAAAACCTTTAGTACATTCTGGTAAGGTCAAAACTGGGGAAGTAGTCAACCTTTTTTTCAATTCCTGAAAGTTTTTCTCACAAGCTTCTGACAATTGAAACTTCATTATCTTCTAAGTTAACTTGGTCAAAGGGGAAGAAATAGATGAGAACCCCTTTACGAACCTTCTATAATAGCCAGCCAAACCCAAGAAACTCGTAATATCAGTTGGAGATGTAGGTCTATGCCAATTCTGGACTGCTTCAATTTTTTGAGTTTCAACTTTAATTCCCTCTCCAGACACAATGTGGCCTAAGAATTCCACAGACTCAAGCTAAAACTGACACTTAGAGAACTTGGCATACAACTCTCTATCCTTCAGACTTTGGAGAACTATTCTGAGGTGACTAGCATGATCTTCCTCATTCCTCGAATAGATTAGTATGTCATCAATGAATACGATAACAAATATATCTAAATAAGGCTTGAAAACTCTATTCATAAGGTCAATGAATATTGCAGGCACATTGGTCAAACCATATGACATAACTAAGAGCTTATAATGACCATAACGGGTCCTGATTGCTATCTTTGGAATATCACATTCCCTTACTCTTAACTGATGATAGCCAGATCTGAGGTCTATCTTAGAGAAATAGGTGGCACCCTGAAGCTGATAGAAAAGAACATCAATTCTTGGAAGAGGATATTTATTCTTAATGGTAACCTTGTTCAACTGACAGTAATCTATACACATCCTAAGGGAACCATCCTTCTTCCACACAAATAAGACCGGAGCGCGACAAGGTGAGACATTTGGTCGAATAAAGCCCTTATCAAGGAGGTCTTTCAATTGTTCTTTAAGCTCTTTCAACTCTGTTGGAGCCATTCTATATGTCAGCATAGATAAAGGACGAGTATCTGGAAGAAGGTCTATTCCGAAGTCTATCTCTCTCTCAAGAGGGACTTTGGGAAGATCATCTGGAAAGACTTCTGGAAACTCTTTTACTACTACAACTGACTGACTATGAGGTATCTAAACACTAGAGTCATTAACCCGGACTAAGTGATAGACACACCCCTTTGAAACTAACTTTATTGCCTTAAGGTACGAATGAAACGACTCTTAGGCACTGTTGAACTACTTTTCCAC
>NW_026026569.1:0-370 GCF_019186545.1 Solanum stenotomum
TCAGGGATCAGTTCTGCAGGTTGGAGCACGGCTCCATGTCGGTGGCGGAGTACGAGACTAGGTTCCACGAGCTCTCCCGTTATGCTGAGATGATATTACCTACAGAGGAGGAGCGAGTTAGGTGCTTTGTCTGTGGGTTGAGATTGCAGCTTCGGCTTGAGACCCAGTCCTTAGTTTCTGCGGGTCGATCTTTTTAAGACGTAGTTGACCATGCTAGTACTATGGAGCATCTTCGTCGCGAGGCCCAAGGGGGTAGCGAGAAGAGGGCTGGGCTTGAGGGCAGCTACAGTGACTCCCGCCCCAGGTCCAGAGATTTTCATGACAGGGCCGGACGACGGTTTCGACAGGGTCAGTCTAGCAGACCTACACA
>NW_026026569.1:401-562 GCF_019186545.1 Solanum stenotomum
GTCAGGGCCACGAGGTGTTTCAGTCGGGTCCTTCAGGCCATGGTGGTCGTTCTTCTGGGAGTCGCCCTCGACAGGGTTGCTATGAGTGTGGTGAGATGGGTCATTGGGCCAGGGACTGCCCTCAGCATAGTCAGATTGCTCCCGCTCCTCATGCAGCTTCC
>NW_026026570.1:0-306 GCF_019186545.1 Solanum stenotomum
TGTTTTCACATTTAAGATGAGAGGAAACCTTGATTTCCAAATGAGTTTTCATGAGTAGTTTTGAGTTCCATCTCTTTCAAGAGATAAGTTTTTGAGTAATAATCTCAAACCACGGAGAAAGAGTTATGTTTTTAAATTATGAGGTGAGTATATTTTGGGAGTAGTATTGAGCACCGATATGGGGACGAGTTCACAATAACTCAAGTCTCCATAAACCATGTAGCCAACGTGGGTAGAAAGAGTCATACTGTTTAGAGGATTCCTTAATGTTTTTTAGCATAGACTAGTGGATCCACTTAGTTGAGG
>NW_026026571.1:0-392 GCF_019186545.1 Solanum stenotomum
TAGGCTATCTGCCACAACATTTCCTTCCTTGTACACATGAGAAAATCGCATTTTTTTATCCCTCAACAATGTAATAATTTTTCTGACTATTGTATCAACAGCCCAGGGTGCAGACACCTCTTGTATCATGATCAGTCTAGCAATGGTTGAATCAGTCTCAATCACCACATTTGTGAAGCCTTTATGCACACAGATTTCAGCAGCTAACTGAATAGCCATTATCTCTGAAT
This sequence comes from Solanum stenotomum, assembly GCF_019186545.1. Taxonomy (NCBI): domain Eukaryota; kingdom Viridiplantae; phylum Streptophyta; class Magnoliopsida; order Solanales; family Solanaceae; genus Solanum; species Solanum stenotomum. The sequence goes on from NW_026026571.1 coordinate 231, forward strand.
ACATATTAGTTTGAACGGGTAGCAGCACACATAAAATCACCAGCAGCATCTCTAAACACCACAGCAGCACCAGTCTTACCTGGATTACCTCTTAATGCACCATCTGTGTTACATTTAATCCATTGTCCACTAGAGAATTCCCAACATACTCTTCTATAATGT
>NW_026026572.1:0-515 GCF_019186545.1 Solanum stenotomum
GGTGAGAGTGGAATTTATCCTTTATTTTTCCTTTCCATTCACTCGAATTTCTTTCGTTTCATCGATTTTGTCCAGATCCCACCCTTCTTTCGAAAAAAGGGAATGAGAAGGATAAGGATCTTCTTCAGTGGATCCCTCTTGTTCCTATTTAATCCCCTTCATTTCGGAAGCAGTTTCTATTTCTACATCTCTTTCTTCCTCACTTTCCACCCTTTCTTCTATTTTTGAGGCTTCTTTCAATTTCTTATTAAGAATGGGTGAGGGTATTCTGCCTAAATAGTAGACACGGGTAAAAAATAAGAGAATACTAAAGATCCGAGCCATAGAATTTCTCAATTCTAATACAAGGTACTTATTAGATCGAATGTACTTATTCGATCTAATAGAATGATTTTGCCGTATCCAGACTAATACCAATCCAAGCCATTTCATGAATAAAATGTGACTAATTAACCAACCAACAAAACCACTTGTCCCCTTTATACAGACACTTTTCACCCATTTTACTCAAAGGT
>NW_026026573.1:0-248 GCF_019186545.1 Solanum stenotomum
TGGAACACGACGTTGTTTTGTTTATACGTAGTTTGATGAATATCGTGATTGGTTGGAATACAATATTGATGCGGATGCTACTTAATGTTTACCGTGTTATTTATTTCAAGGAGAAAACATTAATCAATGTGATGTTACTGTATTTTCGACTAAGGGATTTACAAATTGGCATAGAAAGGATAGGTTTTCTACACATATTGGTCAACATAATAGCGTTCTCAATCAATCCAAAAGAAAGTGTGAAGATC
>NW_026026574.1:0-277 GCF_019186545.1 Solanum stenotomum
TAACTCCTTCTCTCGCCATTAATCCAATTTCTAAATAGTACCGATATCTCCAAGCTATCTGCTGCTAATGAATATCTATGCTCTCCAATTTGAAATCTTGTTGCACTAAAAGCACCTTCCGAAGCTACTAAAGATGCTTGAATAGCTAACACATCTCGAGCAAGTGGTTGAAGGTTTGGAAATCCCTGGCCGCGATTGCTCCACCATTCTAGAAGATCAATAGTAGTAGCTTTTGTATTTTGATTAATCTATGCATCAAAATCATTTCTATCATTAT
>NW_026026575.1:0-14751 GCF_019186545.1 Solanum stenotomum
GTCGGTATTCACTGTTTTTTTAGTAGTATACATAATATGAACAATTCAAATACATCTAATCATTAAATACATATCATATACATAAAAGAAACTAATTATATACATAGAAAAACAATTCAAATGCATATAATGAACAAATGAGATTATATCTAATCATTAAGTGTATATCATATACATTTAAAAAACTGTATCAGATACATAAGAGAATAGTTGAGAAACACAGAATGAACATATCTGATACACACCTTCTTGCACGGTACTCTAACCAAAGAAGTTTATATGTCTCAACCTCATGGGTTTGTGAATGAGACGTATCTTACTCATGTTTGTCGGCTTCACAAAGCAATTTATGAACATAAATAAGCTCCACGAGCATGGTATGAGGAACTCAAATCCTATCTTATTTCTATGAATTTTTCCACTCTTTGTCAGATCATTGCTTGTTTATAAATGCTAAATATGGAGTTATGCTCTATCTCATTGTCCATGTTGATGATCTAATTATCATGGGTAATCATCAAAATTTGGTGGAAAATTTTATTAGGTGTCTTGCTAATCATTTTCCTATTAAAGATCTTGGTGATTTGAATTTCTTCTTGGGTGTTCAAGTTATTCGCTCAACTTCTGGAATTTTCTAAAGCCATGGTTGAAGCTAATTCCATGCGTACTCCAATGGCAAGCGGTTCTTATCCCATGAGTAGTGATGACTCTTTACTTGGGGATCCTAAAGAATATCATAGAATAGTTGGAAGTCTACAATATCTTCATCTCACCAGCCAAGATGTTGCCTTTGTTGTAAGCAAATTGTCTCAGTTTACAAGTGCTCCAACCATTGGTGGAGCTAGGATTTCTGTGAAGGGGGTTCAAAGTATAAAGAAATAAACATGTAAAAATTACAAGATTGACAAACTGAGTGAGATAGAAGGAAACTAGTAATCTGAATCCGCTAAGTTTAACTTGCCTTGTCATGCCACGTTTAGTTTTTTTCTACTTTTAACCTATTTCATCAAGTGTTTTTTTTAAAAAAAATATTTCTTGTACTTTTTTTCTCTTTTATATTGCAGTATTCTACTCTGTTTTTTTCTTTTTAAAAAAGTCGCAAAAATTGAGTTTCTAATATTATAATGTCTATCCATAAGATAAATAATTGACATCCTCAATTTTTTAGTTCATTTATTTCATTTTACTAGGTTTGTCATTTGTGAAAAAGACAAATAATGAATAAATCAAATAAGTTTAGGTGAGTTTTCATCTTTTTAAAATCAAGCTGAAAAAATTAAGAAAGAAATACTATACAATTAAGGGGGAAAATCAATTATTAGATTTTATCAAAAGAGTATTCACAACTTTTAAATTTCTTCATTCTATTAAATTAAATTTAATTTATTTTATATAATAATTTTTGTAACTCAATTTCAAATTTAATAATATTCATCATTTTTTAAAAATAGTTTTGAGTTATTACATGGAAAGAGACTTATGTAGAAATAAAATGAGCAATATAAATAAGAAGAATAAAAGATAAAAATATCAAAAATATGTCTAATAAATTTAAACAATGACAAATTGAGAAAAAGAAATAGCATAGAGAGAAAAATTAAGATAACAAAATTAGTAAAGCTTTACATTGAACCCATCACTTCATTGAGTTGGGATTTGAGCCCAAAACCAGAGCCCATTCATCCTTTCAAAGCAAAAGAAACAAGTGGAAAAGTGTTGCATACAGGAATCAAACTCAAACCATTTCGGTCAAAAATGAACCTCTTAGCCACTGAGTCGTGCTTTTCTTTTGTTTAGGGGGGGGGGGTTCATTTTTAATATATGTACTCATAAAATTAGAAATTGACCTTATATATATAGTGTAATTTTTCGACCTAAACCCCCTGAGCTCCACGTGGGACATCTGCTAATGGTCTTTTTCTTTGCAAAGGCAAGTCACTTAATCTGCACGCCGTCTCTGACTCAGACTGGGCAGGTAATCGTGATGATCGCTCTTCTACTACAACATACATTGTGTTTTTAGGCTCCAATCGGATCTCATGGAGTTCTAAGAAGCAAAGAGTTGTTGCTCGCTCGTCTAGAGAAGTTGAATATCGTGCTATTGCTTCAGCATCAACTGAAATTTGTTGGGTCGGTAATTTTCTTTAGGAATTGTCTATTTTTCTCAAGGAACCTCTAGTTATCTATTGTGATATTCTTGGTGCTACCTATGTGTGTGCTAAACCATTTTTTCACTCCAAAATGAAGCACATCGAGATTGACTGTCATTTTGTTCGAAATCTCTGCCAACAAGGCTTACAGGGTGTTTCTCAATGTTTCATCCCGAGATCAGCTGGCTAATCTTCTTACGAAGCCGCTTCCAAAAGCTCCATTCTAAGCACAAATGTCCAAGATTGGTATATCAGACCGATCTACCATCTTTATTGATATTAGGATATCTCTTGATTGATCTTCCATATCTTAGTATCTCATTAGTGATTTAGTTTCTATTATGATTGGGTGAAGATCAAAATCCTTTAATAACATACATATTAATAACATAAGATACTTCTTTCCGGCAATAAAGCTTACAATTAGTTTAAACTATAGCTATGTTTAGTAATTAACTAGTAGATGTCATTGCATCTAAATAGGAAATAAAAAAATAAACACATTTGGAACTCCACTACTTAGCTAAATCTTTTTTTAGTCGGATAAACATACTGGAATTTCAGCCACTTGTCAAGTTTACGGAGTTATAGATATTCTACATTTTCTTATAATGATTATGATAATATTATGTTTATTTAGTTTAGGAACATGCATAAAAATGAAAATTAACAATTTCTTTCTATGTTATGAGTATGTGTTTTTGCCATCTCTACGATGGCTAGATCTCAGCTTCTCTACAAGGCTTCTGCGGATACCGGATTTCATGGAGATGCCGAATTTAGAGCATTTGAATCTGAAGAAATGTGGGAATCTTAAAAAGCTTCCCTCTTCCTTGGGATATTGCAAAAAAACTCATTTATTTAAGTTTGCATCGTTGTAGAAGCCTCGAGAGTTTTCCATGTGTTAATGTGGAGTCTCTTCAATATCTAAATCTAGAGTTTTGCCACAGTTTGGAGAAGTTTCCAGAAATCCTTGGAAGAATGAAGCCAGCGTTAGAGATTATGGTGAGAGGCACTGGGATAAGGGAAATGCCGTCATCTATTATTCAGCACCAAACTCATCTTACATTTCTAGAATTGAGTTCTATGTCAAACCTTGTAGCTCTTCCTAGCCGCATTTGCATGTTGAAAGGATTGGTGAAGCTAAATGTGTCACACTGTTCAAAACTTGTAGCTCTTCCAAGCAGCATTGGCATGCTGAAAGGATTGGTGAAGCTAAATGTGTCACACTGCTCAAAACTTGTAGCTCTTCCAAGCAGCATTGGCATGTTGAAAGGTTTGGTGAACCTAAATGTGTCGTTCTGCTCAAAACTTGAAACTTTGCCAGGAGAGATAGGCAATTTAGGAAACTTGGTGAAGCTAGATGTGTCGTGGTGCTCAAAACTTGAAAGCCTGCCTGAAGAGATAGGTGATTTGGATAACTTGGTGAAACTTAAAGCTAGCTATACTCAAATTTCACAACCTCCGTATTCCATCGTCCAGTTGAACAAGCTTATATTCTTGAGTTTTGAAAGACAATGTTTAGAGGATGGAGTGTACTTTGTGTTCCCTCAGGTGGATGGAGGGTTACGCTCATTGCAAATTCTGGATCTCAGTTTCTGCAATCTAATAGATGAGGGACTTCCGGAAGACGTTGGATGCTTATCGTCTTTGAAAGAGTTGCATCTCAGTGGAAATAATTTTGAGCATTTTCCTGGAAGCATAGCCCAACTTGTTGCTCTTAAAACCTTGTACCTACACAGCTGCCAGAATTTCTAGAGCAATTAGATACAATGTCTGCAGATTGGAGCAATGATTTGATCTGTAATTCGTTGTTTCAGAATATCTCATCATTGCATCAGCATGACATCTCTGCTTCAGATTCCTTGTCACTAAGAGCGCTTCTGAGTTGGGGGAAGAATATCCCAAGTTGGTTCCACCATCAGGGATTTGATAAAAGTGTATCAGTCAATTTGCCTGAAAATTGGTACGTACATGATAACTTCTTGGGATTTGTTTTATGTTATTTTGCCGAATTAATTGATATCACAGCTCACTTGATTCCCTTATGTGATGATGGAATGTCGGGTATCACCCAAACACTTTCCTTATCCAACCATTCATACGGTTATCCTAAGATTTATTTTTTCCTGGTACCTTTTGTTGGCTTATGGGATACATCTAAGGCAAATGGGAAAACGCCAAATGACTATGGGCTTATTACGTCATGTTTTTCTGGAGAAATGAAGAAGTATGGATTACGTTTGTTGTATAAAGATGATCCTGAGCTTGACCACAGATATCCTCTTCTATGAAACATTCTATATATATTCTTGGGAGAGTCACCGGTCTCTTCAGCTGCAAACCGAGGAATTTAGCTTCAATAAATATAGGTAAAATTCTAATATTTGTGTTGTCTCTATTTATATATGTAACTCTCGCCTTCTATTATATCCAGAGTCTTCTTTCAAAACCAATACATTTCTTTTGTCACGATCCTGTATTATATTTTTGTTCATTTACTCCAAACCAATAATATACATATTTTGATTTTGTTGTATTATTTTAACCGAGTTATCATTCCCAAAACTTCTGAATACATCAGAGGTCATGGTAAAGATGAAACAATTGAAGATGCAGTGCAGTGTAGGACAGTTGAGGAAGCTGGAGTACGAGGCAGGTGAAGTTGAGGTTCGTTCTCCTTCGTGATCTATTTCTTTTAAGCTTAGATTTTTAGGGAAAATTTCAAAAGTAAATAACAGAATACTATTTGTGGTAGTGTTAAGGGCTTATCATCTGTCAAAATTCTTGCAAAAGACATTGAATGCTTCATAGTTAAGCGAAAAAAGTTACTTAGCAGCTCCTTGCTCTCAAGACTGTTTGCACTAATTAATGATTAAATCTGATGTTGTGGTCGCTCCCTTTTGGATTACGATTACTTATAAGTGGGTCTAACAAGTTTTGGATTAATTTTGCAGTGCAAACTGAGAAGAGGAAGATGGTACTTTGAGAACTGAACCAGTGACACACTGCCTATGAAGGGCACATATTTCCTCTGCCTGACTAGAGATTTGCGGAAGAACTTGGGTATGCAATAATTCCTTATTTTTAAATTTCAGTTCGAAATATAATCACATTTTCCATTTGCTGACAAGTAGCTGGAACAAAAAACAGATTGCAGATCATAACTTGGCCAAAATGGGTGGATGAAAGAAGCCTAAGAACTATTAGTAAGTTGCCTCACATCACAATGCAAACAGACCGAAGGACTATTTCCAGGAATCTAATGTAGCTCCAAAGATCGAGCTCAAATAATTTCTCCCCTACTTGAGAAGCGTAGTCTCCATTAACATCTACTATCAAATGTTACATTGTGAATATGAATTAAGTACTTAAAGTGGTAATTCATATATCAAAGACGTACTAGGGGTAGTAGAGTATAGTCTGTTTCATATATATATATATGTCATATCATATCATATTATTATTATTATTATTATTATTATTATTATTATTATCATCATATCATATCATATATATTATTATAAGTGGGAAGCTCCAACATTCAATGTTGGATTACCATTTTGCCCCTCCACTAAATTAAAATAAAATTAATTAATTTATTAAATACTAATATTTTAATTACATAATGGGAATATGAAATCCAACAACTACACTTTAATAATAGATGGCTCTTCCAATTTAGTGACTATTTGAATTTTGAAACCAAAATAAAATTTATGTATCATGATACAATGTGTCACATTAATTTGGTAGGTGAAAAGACAGCTAAATATTATTATTGCTTCTTAGATCATCATATTCTTTTCTTTTCTTTTCTATCATCTACTGTTCTCTTTTCTTCTTCCTAGATAATGACATAGATACATGTCATCAAGAATCTAACTGAGGAAAAGAACAAATAACTTCATTAATTATGAAATTAAAAAGAGAAGCTTTCATACAATATAAGTTCAAGTGTTAAGCTTAGAAGTATAAGATATGACCTATATATTCCTTTAGGTCTTTTTTATGATTTTAAGTTTTTCTTTTCCATTTTGGAGTTAAGATATGGTTGTCCAATATATATTTGGTACGCAACCCATATTTTATGTAATTCTGTATCATTTTGCATTGTTATGAAATTTATTTCTTTGTTTTTGTGTTATTATTCTCTTGAGTGTTATTTAATTGACAAAACTTCTATTAATACATGATGAGTTTGATAACACTTAAGTAGTTTATGCAATATGCTTTTGTTTAAATACAAGTAATTTAAATAAAGATTGCTAAAACATTATTACTTTGAATGAAAGATTTGAATTGTGTTACTTTGTCGTCTATCTAACATATTGTTGCAAACACATACATATATTGTTCATTTTCACCCCTTTTGTTTCATTTTTTATTTTTCTACAATTTATACAATATGAGATTTAACAATTAAAGTTTCAAATAAAAAGGAAAGTTACATTTTTCTTAGTACTAATATTTATGTAATTTTTAAAATTTTGTGGTCAATAAAATTGGGTCACACAAGACCCTGCACTAAATCAAAATATGGTTAATTAATTTGTTAAATATTACTCCTTCCGTCCCATTTTATGTGGCACCATTTGACTTGGCACGGTATTTAAGAAAAAAAGGAAGACTTTTTGAAACTTGTGGTCTAAAATAATTCTTAGATATTTGTGTGGTTGAAAATCATTTCATTAAGGGTAAAAGGGGTATTCTAAAGTTAAATTATTTCTAATTATGGTAAGGTGACATTCTTTTTGGGACGGACTAAAAAGGAAAGGGTGCCACATAAAATTGGACGGTGGGAGTAATATTTTAATATAACGACCGGCTTCCGTTGTTATAGAAAAGGCAACGGAAAAATTTTTTTGGTCGGAAAACTTTGTCATAGTAACTTGAGATTTCCCAACCTAGTTCAAATTTGGACGAAATCGAAGTCTGTGAGGTCTAGGGAAATCTGGTAGCAAATGAGTGATTTAAATATGCTTTTGATTACATGAGTAGTTAGATAAGTCGTTAAGGAATCCGTACGACTTTACGGAATTGAATTCAAATGAGTAGAACTCCCAAAATCGATCTTAGCGTGAACGGTATTTTCTGAGCGTCGTTGGTAAAAGGTGTGTTGTGAAATAGGGGTCTTGAACTTATTAAAATAGCGCACTGTTTCGTGCAATCCACTTTAGCGGTGGTGTTGGTTGCTTTGGCGGTGCCGCTGTAGCGGGGTGAGGGCCGCTGTTGCGGGCCAGACGCGGCTTTAAAGTCGTAAATAAACCCCTAAACGACCTTATTCTGCACTTTTCGGTTCTTAGAGCTAAGGAACGAACCCCAGACAATTCTTGATAGTTTTCCACCATTCTTCAGGCTAAAGGTAAGATTTTAACTCCCCGAATCCGTTTTTTGATCCGTAGAATGTAATCTAATTGGTAAATATCAATAGGGGAGGGTTTCGATCTAGAATCTAAGATGGAAACAACCCTAAATTGGATGGTTGGGATCATGGGTTTATCTTGGGTTTGTTAGAATTGTTAGTAGTCCAGGTAATTAGTGATTGTTTATTGATTCTAGTATTATATTAATTGTTTGTAGATCAAGAACAAGCAGAACGAATACGGATTAGGAAGGATCAAGTTTCTTAGGGTTTCAAGCTTGTTTCGAGATAGGTGATGGTTGTGATTCTATGATTATGTGATGTATGTTTGTTTTTGCTTCATTATGATACATGTATGTATGTGAATGTTGCATTATTGATCACACTTGTTGTAAATGAGATAGATGAATAACTATATGCCATGAATCACTTCTTGATTGTATGATTATTGCGAATGTACTTGTGATTGTGGTGTGTTGATTGGATCGAATACCCCCTTTCGGTATACTAATTGGGATCGATTGCCACATTTCGACATAATTATTGGATCGGTTGCCACGTTTCGGCATAAACATTGGATCGGGTACCACGTTCTGGTATACCAACAGTTTGAGTTTTGGTTCAATGAGAGGACCAATGACTTATTATAAATGTATATTGTTGAGCATGTGATAATCGATGTTGTATATGTTCGGTATTTTGCATGTTTATAATGTTGTATTGACTTGCTTATGTTACACTTAGTGGGATAGTCGCGTGATCCAACCAGTACACTGTAGTTGTGTACTGATACTGCATTTTCTCTTATTTTTATTGAGTACAAGGGCATCTTCATGTAACTATTGACAGACCTCGTCCAGAAAATCAGTGATCTCGTTCAAATTCAAGGGTGGGCCGATTCTTTCGGGCTGCCATGGGTTCTCTTTCGTCAATGTCCACCATTTCGGACTTAGACTTTTCTAGGTAGTTATTATCTTATTAGTTTGGGGTTGTATCCCTTCTTGTTTAGAATTGTTGAACTTTAGATGTATTGGTACATTAACTTTGAGATTCTAGGTGCATTTTTCCGCATTGTTAGTTGTTAGATCTTTTGGAAGTTTATGAGAACTTCGGTTTTAGCTATTATTCATGTTTTCGTATCCTTAAATGCATTAGTTTTTAGTTTAGTTGCTTGGTTTGGGTTGTAGTAGTGGTTCTCCCATCAGAGGGTTAGTGTGGGTGCCAATCACAATGGTCTGGGTCGTGACAAAGTTGTTATCAGAGCCTAGGTTCGTTGATCTCGATGTACCAAAATGATTCTAGTAGAGTCTCGCGGAATGGTACAGGGACGCCTTTACTTTTCTTCGAGAGCCTATAGAACTTTAGGAATATCTCTTTGTTTTCTTGTCTCTTTTCGTGCTATTACTTGATTCAAATTGGTATCTAACCTCCTTTAGTCTTCTGTCCGCAGATGGTTAATACTAGGTTCAACGACGTCAGGCCCGTAGCTCCTGTAAAAGCTCCAGTTGAGGAATCTGCAGCCAGAGGTCGCGATCGAGGCAGGGGTAGAGAAAAATTTAGGGGTAGAGGCCGTGGGAGAGTAGCGCCTGCTTTCAGGAATTTCTTAAGATTAAGGTTCGAAAGGACCATGATGGGGATAGAGGTCCTGTTGAGAATGCTCCTATGAATGAGAACACCCTTCATGCGCATCATAACGAGATAGAAGAGAATGTTGATGTTGAGAATGTTGAGGATATGGGACAAGAGGAAGATGTGCAGGCTGAGACTATATGTATTCCTCTCTTAGACCGACTGCTAGCTCAACAAATTATGTCTTTCTTGAAGGGATTGGTTGGTCCTGGAGTGCTTCTTTCTGTTCAAGCAACTCAATCTCCCCCTAATCCCCCTGTTGCTAGCACTACGCCTAAGATGGGTGGAACGGGAGGTAATGATGGTTTCTTTCATCCTTTGTTGGGTTCTGTTATGACTGGTAATGAGCATGAAATGTTGACTAAGTTTTTTAAGCTAAAGCCTCATGTTTCTTGGTTCTGAGAATGAGGATGCTTATGAGTTTATCTTAGACTGCTATGAGAGGCTTCATAAGTTGGGAATTGTCCATCAACATGGGGTTGAGTTTGTGACTTTTAAGCTTCTAGGTGAGGCTAAACAGTGGTGGAGAACTTATATAGAATGCAGATCTACTACTTTACCCCCACTTGCTTGGACCCAATGTCATGCTTTGTTTTTAGAGAAGTATTTGCTTAGGACCTTGAGGGATCTCAAGAAGGATGAGTTCCTAGCTTTGGAGCAAGGTGGTATGTCTTTGGCTACTTATGAGGCCAAGTTCCATACCTTATCCAAATATGCTACTCAATTGGTGACTACTGAGGAGGAAAGGATCCAGTTATCTATTAGGGGACTAAATTCTGAGTTACAAGTATTATCTATCCAAATGACTTCTGTAGGGAGGAGCTTTAATGAGGTGACAGACTATGTAAAGAAAGTGGAGGGGTGAGGCGAGACGGTCAGGCCAAGACATTGGCTAAAAGGGCCAAGAACTCGGGTAACTTTCAGGATTCTTACTCCAGGGGTCTGGAAGGCCAACGCTTGCAACCAAGCCAATTCAATCTGTTATACCCACCTCTATAGGTAATTACTCAGGAACTTCACCTCATTATTTGATTCAGGATAGCCAGGGAGTCGCACCTTCAGCGGGGAGCAGACGGTCTTTTGATCGTACATGCTACAATTGTGGAGAACCTCAGAATATGAGGAGAAAATGTCCTCACCCACGTGTGTTTAAGTTCGCGCAACAACAGTCTAGAGCAGTGGTACCCATTGGGAATGATAATAATGGTCGAGGGTGTCCACAAGGTGGGCAAGGAGGTAATCAGCGAGGTCGTGGAGGTAGAGAAAATGGTAATGCAGGCAGGGGTAACGTACAACCAGGTAGGGAAGTGGCTCGTCAAGATGGTCAGGCTTAGTGTTATGCCTTTTCGGGAAAGAATGAAGCAGAGGCATCTGACGCGATGATCACAGGTACTATTCTTGTCTGTGACCGGATGGCTAATGCGTTATTTGATCTGGGTTCTCCTTATTCTTATGTATTTGTGCAATTTGCCACAGAGTTTGATATGATTTGTGAATTAATTGATGACCCTATTCATGTTTCTACCCCAGTTAGAGAGTCAGTCATAGTCACCCATGTCTATCGTGCTTGTCCTATTTTGTTTATGGGTTTCCAGAATTGGGCTGATTTAGTGATATTAGATATGACTGACTTTGATATTATCTTAGGCATGACTTCAGTTGTCTCCCTATTATGCTGTGTTAAATTGTAATACTAAGTTTGTAAATCTAGAAATTCTGGGAAGGGAAAAGTTAGAGTGGGAAGGGGTGTACAAGCCTAAGCAAGCTAAGATCATATCCTACATTTGGGCTAGGAAACTGGTAGAGCAGGGTTGTTTAGCTTATTTGGCTCATATTAGGGATGTTGAGATTGAGACTCCATGTATTGAGTCTATTCCTGTGGTGTCGAAATTTAGGGAAGTGTTTCCTACTGATTTGTCTGGTATGCCTCCGGATAGATATATAGATTTCTGCATTAATTTGGAGCCTGGTATGTGCCCCATTTCTATTCCTCCATATCGTATGGCTCCGGCGGAATTAATAGAGCTTAAGGCTCAAATCCAAGAGCTTCTTGATAAGAGACTTATTCGACCTAGTGCTTCCCTATGGGGTGCCCCAGTTTTGTTTGTTAAGAAAAAGGATAGTAGTATAAGAATGTGTATAGATTACCGACAATTGAATAGGGTCACTATTCGAAACAAGTATCATTTGCCTCGAATAGATGATCTTTTTGACCAATTGCAAGGTGCATTAGTTTTCTCCAAGATTGATCTAAGGTTTGGCTACCATCAATTGAAAATTAGGCTTGAGGATGTGCCTAAGACGGCGTTTAGAACCCGCTATGGGCACTACGAGTTTCTAGTTATGTCCTTTGTCTTGACTAACGCACTTGCAGGTTTCATGAGATTAATGAATGTGGTGTTCATGCCATTTCTTGATTCTTTCCTCATAGTCTTATTGGTGATATTTTAGTCTATTCGAAAAGTGAGGAAGAGCATGCCGACCATCTTCGTATTGTTCTGGGTGTTCTTGGGAAACAAAGGTTGTGTGCTAAATTTTTGAAGTGTGAATTTTGGTTGACTTCTGTTGCATTTTTGGGCATGTAGTTTTGTAAGAAGGGGTAACGGTAGATCCTCAAAAGATTGAGGCGGTTAAAAATTGGGTTCGGCCTAGCTCTGTGACGTAAGTTAGGAGTTTTGTAGGACTCGCTAGCTACTATCGTAGATTTATGAAGAACTTTTCTTCTATTGCCACTCACTTGAAAAATTTTACCAAAGAGAAGATACCATTTGAATGGACTGAAAAATGTGAGGATAGCTTTCAAAAGCTCAAAACTCTTTTGACCACCGCACCTATTCTAGCATTATCAATGGAAGGTAATAATTTTATTGTTTATTGTGATGCTTCACATTCTGGTTTGGGTGCTGTGTTGATGCAGGATAAGAATGTTATAGCTTATGCATCGCGTCAATTGAAGGTGTATGAGAGGAATTATCAAACACATGATTTGGAGTTGGCAGCAGTAGTGTTTGCTCTTAAGATCTGGCGGCATTATCTCTATGGTGTTAAGTGTGAGTTATTTACTGATCATCGTAGTTTGCATCATGTATTCACTCAAAAGGATCTGAATTTGAGACAACGAAGGTGGATGGAGTTACTCAAGGATTACATGTGACCATTCAATACTATCCGGGTAAGGCTAATGTTGTGGCAGACGCTTTGAGTCGAAAAAAGGTGATTATGGGTAGTCTAGCTTGCTTGAGTGTAACCAATTGACCTTTGGCTAAGGAAATTCAGACCTTGGAGTCTAAGTTCATGTAGTTAAGCATCTCAGAAAGAGGTGGGATGCTAGATAGCATTGAAGTTAGGGCAACGTTCATTGAATAGATCAAGGCCAAGCAATTTGAGGATGAGAATTTGAATGAACTTAAGAAGAATATTGCGATTGGTAAGGCACAAGAAATCACTCTTGATGTGGAAGGTGTGCTCAATTTTAAAGGGAGGATTTGTGTTCCTAGAGTAAATGACTTGATTCAGAAATTGTTGGCAGAATCTCATGGTTCGCGATATTTTATTCATCCTGGTGTGACCAAGATGTATCGAGATGCAAATTTATTGGTGGCCGAGCATGAAGAAGAATATAACGGAGTTTGTGGCTAAGTTTCAAAATTGTCAACAAGTGAAATATGAACACTAAAGGCCTACTGGTTTACTTGAAAGAATGCCAATTCCGAAATGGAAGTGGGAAATAATAGTCATGGATTTTGTGGTTGGTCTTCCCAATACTTTGGGGAAGTTTGATTCCATCTGGGTAGTGGTTGATAGATTGACTAAGTCAGCCCATTTTATTCTGGTAAGAATAGATTATAATGTTGAACAATTGGCTAAAGTTTATGTGAAAGAGATAGTGAGGTTGCATGGGGCGCCCCTTTATATCATCTCAGACCGTGGTAACCAATTTACATCCAAGTTTTGGAGGAAATTGCATGGTGAATTGGGCACACAACTCACTTTTATTACAGCCTTCCATCCACAGATAGACGGCCAATAAGAGAGGACTATTCAAGTGTTAGAAGACATGTTGAGGGCCCGTGTGATTGATTTTGGAGGGCATTGGGATAAATTCATACCTTTGTGTGAGTCCTCCCATAATAATAGCTATCACTCCAGCATAGATATGGCACCATTTGAGGCACTTTATGGGAGGGGATGTAGATATGGTTTTAGGCTGGAGATGTGAAACCATTGGAGGTTGATTTAGAGAAGGATGCTCAAGATAAGGTGATGAGTATTCAAGCTAAGCTTTTAGCCGCCCAAAGTAGAAAGAAGAAGTATGCGGACCATAAGGTAAGGGATATGGCGTTTCAAACCAGTGAGAATGCTCTTATGAAGGTATCACCCATGAAAGGGGTGATGAGATTTGGCAAGAAGGGCAAGTTAAGTCTGCGATACATTGGTCCTTTTAAGGATCTTTAATGTGTAGGACCGGTAGCGTATAGATTGGTTTTACCTCCTAACCAATCGGAAGTTCATCCGGTATTTCATGTGTCCATGTTGAAGAGATATCATGGTGATGGTGAATACATTATTAAGTGGGACTCAATTGTGTTAGACAAAGACCTCTAATATAAAGAGGAACCACTTGCGATTCTTGATCATGATGTGCATAAGTTGAGGACCAAGGAGATTAACTCCGTGAAGGTTCAATTGAAGCATCGTCCAATTGAGGAAGCTACTTGGGAAACTGAGAGGGACATGAGAGACAAGTATTCCCAGTTGTTCGTCGATTCAAGTACTACTTCATTCTTTCCTTAGCTTGTTTTTCCTAAGTTGTCACTCGGGGATGAGTGATGGGTAAATTGGTATCTACTGTAACGACCGGTTTCTGTCGTTACAGAAAAGCCAACGGTAAAATTTTTTGGGTCGGAAAACTTTTTCGTAGTAACTTGAGATTTCCCAACCTAGTCCAGATTTGGATGAAATCGGAGTCTGTGAGGTCTGGGGAAATCTGGTAGCAATTGGGTGATTTAAATATGATTTTGATTACATGAGTAGTTAAATAAGTGGTTAAGTAATCCGTACTACTTTACAAAATTTAATTCAGGTGAGTACAACTCTCGGAATTGATCTTAGAGTGAACGTTATTTTCTGAGTGTCGTTGGTAAAAGGTGTGTTGTGAAATTGGGGTCTTGGATTTATTAAAATAGCTCACTGTTTCGTGCAAGCCACTTTGGCGGTGGTTTTGGTCGCTCTAGTGGTGCTGCGGTAGCAAGGTGAGGGTTGCTGTGGCGGACCAGACATGTAATGACTTGAAAAGTTGACTTTGGTCAACCTTCTTGGAAGTCGTGCTCAGATGAAAATTCTGACAGCTAGGTTAGCTTCGGAATATTGATTTTGGTCTAGAACCACCCTTTGTTCACTTCCCGAGACTTTAGATAGCAATTGTGGAATCTGGTTCAAATGATACTGGGTGTGGGACCCACTTTTCATCGAAGCGAGCTCCAAATGGAAATTCCGCCTTCACCGTTGAGTCCGAAATATCGTTTCCAATCAGATTCCATATAAGGTTTGTATTTTTCCGACTCCGAACGAGTCCGAAACATCGAAATTTAAGTTTGAAGGGTTGTA